>NC_142797.1:13125581-13275869 GCF_049724085.1 Artemia sp. Qi Xiang Cuo | reverse complement strand
TCCTATTTGACCTTTGGACTATTTAAAAAACAATTGTTATTAAAAATATTGATCAGACACATTTGGAGAAAAAATGGCGTTGGAAGGGGGGCTGGTTGCCCTTCGATCACTTAAGATTCTTAAAAAGAGAACGAGGACCTTCGATTTCCATTCGAATAAGCCTCTTCCAAATTTTATACGAACATCCCTTCCATAAAAACATCTTATTTTAAGAATGGACAACATGCATAAATTACAGTCCTTGCCCCGGGACACAGTATAAATATAATAGCAGTAAGTTTACCGCACATAATTTCTGGCTCTTCATTCTCAGTGCGAACAA
Organism: Artemia sp. Qi Xiang Cuo; assembly: GCF_049724085.1. Classification (NCBI taxonomy): domain Eukaryota; kingdom Metazoa; phylum Arthropoda; class Branchiopoda; order Anostraca; family Artemiidae; genus Artemia; species Artemia sp. Qi Xiang Cuo. The sequence goes on along the minus strand of NC_142797.1, from coordinate 13,275,547 downwards.
ACAGCTCCTCCCACTTATTCTTACATTAGCGCGTACAAACAGCTCCTCTTATTTGATCTGCCATCAGCGGTCCAATTACCCTGGAACACGTATTTTGGCAAAAACTTTCTCAAAATGCCTTTGATACAAACTTGAGACTTCGAAACATACTTTTAATTCCCAAAAACATCTAACGATAAAATTGCAATACTAATTACCGATTTTCATATATGTATCGGAATAAATTAATTTAAAATTAGTTTCTTCAAAATTTAGTGTTCCAACGTTGAAGCCAAGTTTCGCGTTCAAGAGAAATCTGACTTGTCTACCCGTGAAAAGATCTAATATCGCTTATGTGTCTACGTTCTCTAAAGATCATACAGCCTATAATTTATATACTGTGCCCTGGGAGCAGTAGTGGGTTTTGTCAACCCTGAATTCATAATTATTTGGCCTTTGGACTATTCTCACAAAATATCCCAAACTTTTGATCGGATGTATTTGGGGAAAAAGGGCGTTGGGAGGGGGACTGGTTGTCTTCCGATCACTATTGACTCTTAATTTATATAATTTATATATATATATATATATATATATATATATATATATATATATATAGAAGAGCGGATGAAGATTTGATAGATTTTTTCCAGAGAAATTGCTTAAGGATTGTTCTGGGTACCCGGCTGACTGACCGTATTTCAAATAATAGGCTATACGAAAAATGTGGTTCAATACCGCTCTCTAGGGCTATAATGAAAGAAAGGTATAGGTGGCTAGGGCACGTTTTACAGATGAAGGATGACAGATTGCCGAAGATTGTTCTTTTCGGCCAACCATCTAGGGCTAAACAGAAAGCAGGTCGTCCCCGTTTCGGGTAGGAGGACGTCATAAAGAAAGATTTCAAGGAACTGGGAACTTCGTGGGCGGGTGTAAAAAGGGAGGCTTTGAATAGATTGGGGTGTGTAGCGATGGAAACTTTTAGCTGGCTATATTAAATGTGGTACGAAATACTGACCGCGTCAAAGGTGATATTATGCCCAAAGTTCATGAACTTACACCTTGTAATTTCTCCGATAGCGCCGCTTATAGCGCTAAAGATTGTGTCAACTAGGCTAGCGCCGCCCTCAATTAATGGGAGAAAATAGAATTTGTAGATATATGAATATGGCCTCTTTTTTCTCGAGCTATCTGGAGATCAGATTCCTCTGGGAGCGTTACCTTGGAGATTTTGCGAACTAATTAGCTATCATTAGGCTAGATACGGACATATAAAATGAAATAAACACAGGTAAAAGGCAATAGATTTATTGGAACTTACATATTTAGGTGCACAGCAGTGAATCACTTCAAACGACAACAATGGTGACTCAGATGCACCAAGAAAGAATTGCCAAACTTGAATGGGCAAAAAATTCTAACTGAGTGGTCATGATCCTGATTTACGAATATTTTTAAAAAGTACTTTTACCCCACTAGCAAACGCAGTTCTTTCGTCCTGCGCTGTAGGGACTGGCTTGCAATTGGCTCACGTGGCCTAAAGATACAAACCTTTCGTCCAATAAATTCTTTTAAATATTTCTGATGATTCAAGCGTTCACACGGTTCTTACCATTTAAACTTCCTTAGAAATATTGTGCGTAGCATCTTTTTTGTTACTAATTATCTTAGCGAAATTTAAACCGACTAGGGTCGTTGTTTGACTGAAGCTAGAATGCAATTTCTCTTTTTGCTGATTAAGAATTTTTCATTTTTGAAACTAGATTTAGCTTAATTATAGGAGTCGTAATTATCTTTAGAAAGAAAGAAATTTATTTTGGTATTTTAAATATATCACATTTTGCTCATGGTAAATATTACCCGTCCCATTAATAAATGATGTTCCGTCATTAAGACTTGCTTGCCTTTGGGCTTTTAAATGTTCGCATTTTATTAACTATTTCTTCTACATAATTATTTTATATTTATGTTATGGCTTAATCAGGAGTGCAAAAAATTTTCTCTATTAATTTTCTTATTTTATTCTACATTCCTATCTAAAATTCAAGTACCGGCATAAGATTATTCATGGTTCTAGGCTAACTACTATACTAAAGATTTTTTTTTTTTTTGAATTGACTTTTTACAAGGCTTTTTTTTTGCTGTTTATTTGGCACACTACTTTCTATCTATGCTACATTAATTGAATAGCTCGACAACGTTACACATAACTTTATCTGGACATCTAACACTACATACAAAAACGATTTAAAACACACAATATAGGGTTTACCATATTCACTGGTAAAATTAAAACACTTTCACTGGAGATGTTTGCTACGCAACGTTATTGATAGGATATTGGGATTTTTGAGTTATCGAAGTTATTAAGAAGTAACATATGTAAATTCACATCTATTTCATCACCTTCGAGTCTTTAGTGTACTCAATCCTCCTGTTGTAAATTATTGTCCTTCACTCTTTTTGTCTTGGCAAAATTCTTTAAAGCACTTACGTTATGGTTTCTTCATGGGACAGTTCAAGCACGATTGTGTTCACACGACAGGCTTTCTCTAATTGTCAACTGGGAAATGATGCTTCCAACTACAGGTGTGGGAATATGCGATCAGAGTTCATTCTCACCTGTTTTTCGATAGTTCATAGGGTGCTATATCTTTTGCGATATTTTGAGGCACATAGAGAATGTATTCTCGTATAAAATTGTTCTTTTGTGTCTCTTATAAACTTGTTAGCTAATGGCTTGCGTCTATTAACCTTTGCGGTGATTTCTAGGTTAATCACGGTGGAATTGAAGTTCCTTAAGTTGGACATTGAAGTTGGACGGGTTGACATCAAACTAATGACTCCTTCGACATATTGTCTTTAACTTCAACTTCAAATATCATTTAACTTCAAATATTGTTAAATATCATTTAACTTCAAATATCATCACTATGCGGTCAAATGATTATAGTGACTCTTTCCACATATTGTCTTTAACTTCAACTTCAAATATCTTCAAATATCGTTTAACTTCAAATATCGTTAAATATCATTTAACTTCAAATATCATCACTATACAGTTAAATGATTCTGGGGTCCATAATCATTATCAAGGGCGATATTTCCGTATTTATATTTTGTACTGATCGATGGGGTTCTCAGAATTTAAACTTCAAATTGTCTTTGACTTCAACTTCAAATATCTTCAAATATCATTTAACTTCAAATATCGTTAAATATCATTTAGCTTCAAATATCATCACTATACAGTCAAATGATTCTGGGGTCCATAATGATTATCAAGGGCGATATTTCTGTATTTGTATCTTGTACTGATCAATGGGGTTCTCAGAATTTATGTGATTATATAGTTCGATAATGCGCTGGATACTGAGATTCAAATATAATGTTACCTGATACGTAGTATGGTTCATGGTCGAAGAAACGATGATCAAAGGTAACTGTTGTTTTCGTAGACGAAGCTGGGATGAAAATTGGTTGGAGTGTATGGTGAGTACTCTTCGTTGGTTGAGGTATGATGAAAATAGATGCTACTAGGTTGTATCTGCACTGGGCAACTCATTGTAATGCTCAATATCCAATGGATCCATCCTCTTCCAGTAATAAAAATAACGAGGCAGAATAACATGTTCTTTGAAGTAGACACTCATAGTACAAATAAGCCGCGCATTAATTGGGTATATGAATTTTTACACTATGAGACAGAGTTAAATAAATACACTAATATTAGTACAAAAACTAAATTTTTATCGTTTTGGTTATAGTAAAACGACATAATTCCCATTGGGAAATTCAATACATAGAAGTTTCTTCGAAGTTGTTATAGCCTAACGGCGTTATAAAATATTAATCCTTCAACTTTAAGTGTGGTCTCTTATTATACTTTCTAATATACACTACTACATACACTTTATTTTAACTTCTTTCAACACTTAGTTAATTTTACATTAGATTTAAAATAATCATTCAAACAGGGTTTATGCTAGATGGTTAATTTTGAGGTCTAATTTTACAACATATTTCATGCCTGCATTGTTCACGCACGTCCGTGCTGTTTAAGAAACGCATGTTGCAGCGTCATAGCTACATGGTTTTACGTAAACGACACTTACAATGAGGAAACAAGACATAGCAAGGACGAGTGGAGACCTCTATACCCACTTGTTTTCTAATGTCTTCCCTATTTCTTGGCTTAGACGTTCTCATAGGGTTCCGGGTTTAACCTATGCGTTTCTGCTGTTTCCCCGTGTTCTTCTCTTGGTTTTCTCCTTCTTAGTCTCAGGATTTTCCTGTAATTACAAGTCAAGAGTCAATATGGATCATATAGTCAAGAAAGACGCAAATACGAAACATACGGCCAATAGTGTGTTCCACCAGAAATTGGTTGAGAACCATCCGTATCTATTATTCATATACGTTAATCTCTGGTCTTCATTTGTAAATAGGGGAATCTGCGAATCTAATGCTTCTATTATTTTTGTAAGCCTTATTGTCTCTTTATTCTTTTCTATTTTTGACCATATCGAGGTTTTCATTTCCTCGTTTTCTAGATTGGAAATAGTGTACGACAGGTTGATCGACTTGAAGTTAGTTATTTTGGGACTTATTATCTTTGTGCTCGTGGTAATTAATGGCGTCCTGACGGTTGACTCTTTAGTTACGAGTCAAAACCCTTATTTTATGGTTATCGTACCCACATCTTGTAATAGTAATTCTGTTTTGTAACTTGGGTCTATTCTTTCTGTAATATTGTAACAAGACAAAGTTCCAACAGTTTCTCTTGGAACAGAGAATAACCAAAGGTCATTTCTAAGGTATATGAATATTTCTCGCTTAGTACTTCCTATTACGGCTTCGCATGAATTTGATGTTTCTTCCTGTTGTGTGTCTTTCAAAAATATATCTAACATACAGGATCCAGTCTTGACATTATAAATAGGTAACGTAAGTTGGCATACTAAGTTTTTGAATAGTACGCACTCTTTTCAGTCTTGTGGATTGGCTAGGGCGTATTTTCGTCTATCTTGATCAACAAGAAAATACTCTGCTTCAGGCGTCATAGTTATAAATGAATTCGTCTTCTTTATGTTAGAAGGGAAGGTCGAAATTTTGTACAAGTCGTAAACGGATTGTTGGTTAATCAATGGAATTTTTACTACTGCAAATAGCTGTTCATTTATTTCCGTGACGTGGACTTTTAATTTAGTATAATAAAGGAATAAATTTGATACTTATGGCTCTACGAGTAAATGTAAACCAATCGTTAGGTGCGTTTTTATTTTGTCTAACATACTTTTTCGATTAGAAGGATCTACTAGGTCGTAGGACAAAGTTCCTCCCGTGAGGGCAAATAATGCGAACTCGAACTTGTTGACATCTGTCGCCAGATTTAGTAGTGACATGGTAATTGTATCAAGTGAAACCATGGCTAAGCTCGCGTCTATTACCACGCGGTCCACTTCGTTCCTTAAATAATTCATTACGTTTATAGTTTTTGAGATTCTCTTAGATATCATATCAATTTCATGTCTCTGGTAATTTGCTACACTGGCTTGTATCTCCTGAACGTGTAATGTTTCATTCATGGCATTATTCAACTTTCTTACGCTTTCCCTCAGGCTGTTTAGGTCCTCCTCTGTTGTTAAAACGAAAAGGCGTGCGGCTACTGAGGTCGGGCTTGCTTTCCCTATTTCTTTAGCTACTATATGGTCTGATTCACCACCAGACTTTAAAACTAGTTTCCGACGACTCTGGATTAGAATTTTTAGAGTAGGCACTTTTTTGAGGTATCACTTGCCCTTCCGTCGTAAATTTTTACTTACCTGGAGGTAGAAGGTCTATTCTCTAAGTTCTTGCCTTGAATTTTCAACTCCGGAGATTTGAAAGATTCTTGAGAGCTTTGGGAGGACTCAAGAGTTTTCGTGGGGTTCCTCCACTATTTGAATGCCATGTCTTCGGGGGGATGGGGCATTCTTTTCACTAGGGTTTACCTCCTTCAATTCCAGTTTTTTGGTTTGGCCTTGGACACGGTTATATCGGGATATCGACCTAGCTGGTCATTCTTGGGAGATTTATTTTTGGACAATTGACTTTGACTCGTTCTTATGGAGAAATATATGAAATCCATAGCTTCTTACACGTTTTTTTTAGTTAAGGTGTTGAGAAGAGTTTTCTTTACAGTAATACGGGGGGTTTCTACAGCTCTGTTTAATTCCTCTTGTAAAGAAAGGGGCCTCTCTATCGGTGTTGCGGGAAACCATATCGTCTGGAAATCTTTTGGGGGGACATGGGGTCGAAATTCTATCGGGGAAAAATTGGGTTTTTGGAGATATTGTATAATCTAAATCTCCTGCGCTCGCCGATGAATAACTTTTTGGATCTTTTTGTGTTTTTATTTCGGGAAAAAATCCTGGTATTAGGAATTTTTTCTTAGGAACAACTAGATTTTTTATTGCTGAAAATTCTTCAAAGTTTTCCTCATCACTGTCATCTTCAAAACAATCTTGTTTAAAATTCAAGGGTTTTAGGTCAGCCAATCTTGATTTAGGTGGTTCATTTTCCGAATCTGACGAATCAGTAGAGGAGGGATGTGATACCCATCTCTCTGGAAATTTGGCTCTTTTTATTCGGCTAACATGCGCCTTGTAAGTTCTTCCACTATCGGGGTTTTCCATTTTAAAAGTATATTCGTTATCGTACTTTTTGACTATTCTGTACGGTCCAGAATATTTGTTGGAAAGTTTTTTTCCTTCCGTTTTTGCCTCGTTCTTTAGGTAAACGAAGTCTAATACTTTGAAATCTATACTTCCCTTGACTTTGGGTTGATTTCTTAGCTCTAGGCTTATTTTACATTTTTCCAACTCTTGCCTAACTATTTTGGAATTTTTCCTCATCTTATTTATAAAATCTTGTTTGTAATCTTCTGAGCTTTAATAAGGCGGCCAAGATTCAATAATATTCTTACGCAGGATTCTAAAATCATAACCGAAAACTAAAAAAATGGATTAACTTTAGTTGTTTCTGAATAAGCAGTGTTCATTATGCTAGTTAAATAAAATAAGAACTGATCCCAGTCGTTCCTACTTCCTTTTTTATAAATACTTAATACGTTAGAGAATATTTTATTCCTATTTTCTATTTTACCATTAGCTTGTGGATGGTACGGAGCTGTCACCATTTTCTCTATATTAAGAAAACTCATTAAATCTTATGTTAGCTTTGAAAAAAAATTGCTCCTGTTGTCACTCAAAATTTTGTTAGGAACGCCAAATTGTAGAAATTATTTTGCTAACACCTTACTGGTGGCATAAGAACCTTGATTTTTTATTGCTTTTGCAAAAGTAAATCCTGAAAAGTGGTCTATAACCAAAAGATTACAAGTATGGCCTCTGCTAGAAACGGGCAAGGCTCCGCTTGTTCCGTATAAGTCAAATGAGATAATATCGATGGGGTACTTTGCTACCGGGATCCTTCCCATTGGAGGATTAGGATAAGCTGGGGGATGTTTCTTAAGTTACATGCTTCGCATGTACTTACAAATTCTTTAAGTTTTGTCATTGCGGACAGCACGTAAAAATATGGTTTTAACTTATGGAACGTTTTCATTACTCCAAAATGCCCACCTGTATCTGAATGAAAATATTCAAATGCAGGCACTATTAAGTTTTGTGGTAATACGGGTATTATTGAAGTTTGGTTTCTTTTTGTCTCAGCAGTCACGATTCTACACAGTATTTCTTCATCATGATCGTAGTAGAAATTATCTATCTCTTTTCTAAGAGTTTTGAATTTATCCGGTAACGTATCGTCATTCACAAAATAATTAATAAGCGCGGAACACATTTCGTCCTTTTTTTGCTTTCTTTTTATATTTTCTAAAGACAAGGGACAATAGTTAACCTTATTTTCCTTTACCGTGTGTTTGACTTTGTTTTTCTTACATCCATGTTTGCTCTTAGCATTTATAGCGTTAACTTAATTTTCTTCAGCTTCCGACGGAATATTTTCCGGTTATCTATTCAAAAAGTCGCAAGCTGCGTTTTGTTTAACTTTTCAGTGTTTATATTCATAATCTAGGTTATGGATTTTTATACTCCATCTAGCTAAAAGGCCCATGGGTTTTTTAAATGTGCGCAGGTACTGCAAGCTTTCATGGTCTGATCGTAGCATAAATTTTCTACCAATTAAATATGTCTAAATTTGTCCATGGTGGATATAGATAATAATTCTAAGTTTGTGGCGGAATAACTACTTCCCTTTGATAAGGTCCTACTCGAATAGCATAGGACTTTTCAGGGTTTCCTATGGGAATTATTTGCGAAAGAATAGCCCCAATGCCTTTAGAACTAGCATCGGTCGTAACCACAAATTCTCCGTTTCCGAAATCATGAAGTGATAAAATTGGTTCAGAAGTGAGCGCCTTTTTTAGAAGGTCTATGGAAGTTTGAGCTTCCCGGGACCAGGTAACGTTTTGGGAGTTCCCTTTAGTTAATTCCGTGAGTGGTTTCGCAATTTGGGCGTAATTGCGCACGAACTTTCTAAAGTAGCCAGTAAGACCTAAAATTCCCCTTAATTCTTTCATAGTTCTAGGGGGTTTGAGATTTTCAACACATTTTATTTTATCGGGGTCTGGGGATATCTCTCCTTGTGTTACTACTACTCCTAAAAATTAAATTTTAGGTTGAAATAAATTTACTTTCTCAAGCCGACATATTAAATTGCCTTGTCTGAACTTGTCGAACACTTTAGCTAACGTTACTAAGTGGTGTTCAGTGTTTTCTCTCACGTATATAACATCATAAACAAAATGAAATATATTCTTTAATCCTCTTAACAGGTGCAATAGGGGTCTACCTAGCGCGCTTGAACTTGTTTTCAACCCAAATGGGACCCTTACGTATTCATATAAACCACACTCACAGTCTGAAAATACAGTTTTATGGACATACTTTTTGGCTATTTTCACTTGTTTGTAGCCTTGGGTTAGGTCAAAAGAAGTAAACTTTATTTTTTTGCTTGAAATTTTGTCATTAATTTAATCTATTCTCGGTAGAGTAAATTTATTGCTAACTGTTTGTTTATTAAGGGCTCTTTAATCAACTAAAAGTCTAAGATCACCATTCTTTTTTGCTACCAAGATCACTGGCGCACTATACGGACTTATACTTGGGCGTATAATTTCATTTTTTTCTAATTCCTGAATTTTATTTTTTAACCACTTTGTGCTTATACGGCACACGATATGGCTGTTTTGCTACGGGATTACCGGTCGTTAAAATTGAGTGTTCATAAAACGGTATCAGCCCGATGTCATCTTCAGATGCAGAAAACACATCTTTAAAATTCCATAAAAATTCGCATAATTTTTTCTTAAGTTCCAAGTCCGTAATATGATCCATATTAAATTTGTTTAAAAATTGTGATTTAGTTAAAGGATATTTGTTATTTGAAGTTGTAATGCCGTTAACTAGAATTCTTTTGGAATTTTCCCATGTATTTAAATCATTCTCCGTTAAAACCTGGATTTGAACTAAACACGTCCCCTTTTTAATTGTAATTGTATCAGTTTCGTGGTTATTGGTTACCCAAATAAAACCTTCTCCTTTGTCATAAGATATAATCTGGTCTTCTCATAGCAGATTTTCGGAAGCTTCCGACGGTCTTGCCAACCACATTACGGATTTGCGAATCACTAGCTCTATCAGCCGTGATAATTGAATGTTTTGCATCGTTTTCTGAGGGACTTTTGTTTTCATTATTAGAAATCAACAATATTGATCTTTATTTTCATTGTTTAATGGATTTATACTGGCGCGATGCTGTGCCATTGCAGCCTCTTGTGGTGTCGCGTTGAGTTTTATTATGTTTGACCTGTACTGTTATATATATCCTATTTTTATTTTTGCAAATTCAATACTTTTCTTATTTAAATTTACTTCATTTCTGCAATGTCTCTCAGGGTAATTGAACAAATTTCCAATTGTGCCATGTCTTTGCGAGACATGAGGTTCAAAATACTGCGACATCATACCACCAGAAATTTTGTTTACTGGTACGTTGTCTTCGTAACCTCTGTTACAATTTCTTAAGGTAGAAATGTCGCCGCCTACCTAAGCTGGGTAGAAAAGCTTTTCAGTAGCCACGTCTAATAGTATTCTATTAGACCTTACCCAATTTGCGCCTAAAATAGCCTCATATGAAAAGTTGTCGCATATCATAAAATATGTCATATAGGTCTAATTGTCTCTTTTTATGCTTAGGCAAATTGAACCTTTTGCGTCCAATTTATGGCCTGTCACACTCGATAAATTGGGATTATTAGGGTTCCTCTGTCGCCTAATATGCAGAGGCAACATATTAAATACGCAAGAGTTTATGATACTAATTGTTGCACCGGAGTCAATCAAAGCCTTGAAATAAACATTTTCTACACAAAAATGATTAAATATAGGTTACTTGTTATTAATATCACTACAAGATGGCACCACCATTGCCTTGGACTTATTAAATAGTGTTGGCACCCTCGGGGTCTCATTCGTATTTTTGAGTGGCCCGAAACGTTACCCAAAGGATTTACTTCAAGTCCTGGTGCTTTTAATTGGTCTTCAAAAATGTTAGGCTCCATGGTCTTACTTAAGAGATTTACATCTAGTTGACTTTGCAATGGATTGTTACTGTAACTGGGGAAACCTGTGTCAGTGCCGCTTACTGGTGTTGATTGCAAATGCCATCGATTTGCAAAATTTTCAATTCTTGTCGGCAAATTTTCGTGATTTCTATAGGGCATTCTTGCATTATATTGGCCTTGGCGAGTATTTGGGTTTTCAAATCGGTACTTAATTTGTCTGTTGGGGGGAAGGTTATACAAATTTGGTTGTTACGCGTTGTAGGGTACTGCTTGGCGCAATCCCCCTTCCTGAAACCTAGTGTATTACTTACGCTAAAGTTCTTTCTTGCCAACCAATGGTGGCTGTAATTTTGCGCATTATCAAAAGCAATTTTTGGTATGTGATTGAGGATGTAATAGCACTCTCTGCGATATGGCCAACACTATTACAATTATAGCACCTTATTACTGTAGGGTTATTTTCGTAATTGGATTGTTTGATAGGCCGAAACTTACTGTTTTCTGCCTAGCGGGTTCTTGCGTTTTATTTCTTTGTGGCACTGGGGAGTTATCCCTTGAAAACAAATTGGGGGACGCCTGATCGCTCTTGAAGTTTATGTTCGCATTTGAATCGCCTAGGCTATTTATTTTTGCTTTACTATGATTTCCAACCATCGTGTTGACTTCGATCAATCGCTCTACCTCTTGAACTGCGAGATCCAACGTCTGAATATTTTTGGATATTACCACTCTATAAAGTTTTGGGGGTAGCCCTTGCAAAAAGGTATTTAGTATGACTCTTTCATACAGTTGTCCCGAACCACTTCCGTATTTTGCCTCTACAGAAATGCGTATGTTATCAAGGTATTCTCTTATATTCTGTGAATGATCAAAGCTCACTGTTCCGTGTTTTAATTTATTTATGGAACTGGTGTCTATAAACCTATCTTTAAATGCTTTTAACAATTTATCAACCGTATTTATTGGCAAGTTGGCGTTACTGCCTGTGGTATGTTCAATCTGTTTTAGAAAGGTTAAGGCCTGGCCATTTAAACGTAGTAAGAGCATGTCGAATAGCGCTCATAGGTCTGTTTTTTTTGATTGTACTATCTAGACCCTTTGGATGTTGAATTTTTTGATATCTGATTGACCATTGTACTCCGGTATAGATTTGTCTCTTTGTATATTTTTCGCGACTAACTTTTGCACTATTAATAAGTCATTGAGATCGTCCATGTTTTTGGAATCAATTCAAGATAATTTTTTTTTTCACTTAACCTATTTTGGGGGAGGCTATTATCTCCTATGAGATATTTTAAAGGGTTTCCTGTCTTAGCTTAGCGGCAATAGGCCTAATCACTTTACTTATATGTCTGTATCTCTCTAATAATTAAATTCAAATTACAAAGTTTAGAGCGTAATCAGTTCGCAAATTTTCCTCCAATTTCCGACTGCGCCATTTGTAGCGATTGAAACATTTAGCTGGCTATATTAAATGTGGTACTAAATACTGACTGCGTCAAAGGTGATATTATGCCCAAAGGTCGTGAACTTACACCTTGTAATATCTCCGATAGCGCCGCTCTTTATCGCGCCAAAGATTGTGTCAAATAGGCTAGCGCCGCCCTCAAATAATGGGAGAAAATAGAATATGTAGATATATAAATGTGGCCTCTTTTTTCTTGAGCTATCTGGAGATCAGATTCCTCTGGGAGCGTTACCTTGGAGATTTTGCGAACTAATTAGCTATCATTAGGCTGGATACGGACATATAAAATGAAATAAACACAGGTAAAAAACAATAGATTTATTGGAACTTACATATTTAGATGAACTGCAGTGAGTTACTTCAAACGACAACAATGGCGACTGAGATGCAACAAGAAAGAATTGCCAAGCTTGAATGGCCAAAAACTTCTAACTGAGTGGTCCTGATTCTGATTTACGAATACTTTTAAAAAGTACTTTTACCCCACTACCAAACGCAGTTCTTTCGTCCTGCGCTGTAGGGACTGGCTTGCAATTGGCTCACGTGGTCCAAGGATGCAAACCTTTCGTCCAATAAATTCTTTTAAATATTTCTGATGATTCAAGCGTTCACACGGATCTTACCATTTAAACTTCCTTAGAAATATTGTGCGTAGCATTTTTTTGTTACTTATTATCTTAGCGAAATTTGAACCGACTAGCGTCGTTGTTTGACTGAAGCTAGAATGCAATTTTCTTTTTGCTGATTAAGAATTTTTCATTTTTGAAACAAGATTTAGCTTAATTATAGGAGTCGGAATTATCTTTAGAAGGAAGGAACTTTATTTTGGTATTTTAAATATATCGCATTTTGCTCATGGTACAGGTGGAGGAGGATCGTGCGTAGCTGTGTTGGCCTCAGGCGGCTTGGTGCTGCGGTGAGTTGTTAGTAGTAGTAGTATATATATATATATATATATATATATATATATATATATATATATATATATATATATATATATATATATATATATATATATATATATATATATATATATATATATATATATATATAAATATATATAATATATATATATATATATATATATATATATATATATATATATATATATATATATATATATATATATATATATATACTATAATTTATATACTGTGCCCTGGGAGCAGTAGTGGGTTTTGTCAACCCTGAATTCATAATTATTTGGCCTTTGGACTATTTTCACAAAATATCCCAAACTTTTGATCGGATGTATTTGGGGAAAAAGGGCGTTGGGAGGGGGACTGGTTGCCCCACGATCACTATTGACTCTTAAAGGAGCTAGAACTTACGATTTCCAATCGAATGCGCCTTGAAATTGGGCTACTCGAAGAATGTTCTGGTTCCAATTTTACCAAAAGAATACATTTGCTTAGAACCCCCCTCATATAAAAAACATTGTTTTTATTTAAATTTCAAGTATTTTGTTGTTGAAATTTTTGTTGTTTATATATTTATATATACATATATACTATAATTTATATACTGTGCCCTGGGAGCAGTAGTGGGTTTTGTCAACCCTGAATTCATAATTATTTGGCCTTTGGACTATTTTCACAAAATATCCCAAACTTTTGATCGGATGTATTTGGGGTAAAAGGGCGTTGGGAGGGGGACTGGTTGCCCCACGATCACTATTGACTCTTAAAGGAGCTAGAACTTACGATTTCCAATCGATTGCGTCTTGAAATTGGGCTACTCGAAGAATGTTCTGGTTCCAATTTTACCAAAAGAATACATTTGCTTAGAACCCCCCTCATATAAAAAACATTGTTTTTATTTAAATTTCAACTATTTTGGCGTTTTCTTTTAGCACTCGTGAAGCCTTGCCCAGGACATTACGGTGTAATATCTTTGAGCGCAGGGGGTCATTCGTTAAAACGATGAAAACAAGTGCCTTATACCCTTTTAACAAGGCAAAGCCCCAACTTATTGAAATCAAAGTCATGTACGGAAATTCAATTCCCATGATTGTAAGGGCCCTAAGTATTCCTTGGTACAGTATCCACTACAAAACCCCCATTTCAAAAATTTAGAGAACTTTTACCTGTTTTGACTCATCATCATTCAGGGATTATCGTTCCGGGGTATCATTTACTTCGAAGTAGGACATTTCTTTTTCAAAACAAAATAAGCACATGTTTCAAAACAGATTATGTTTCGTATCTGGTGATTGATTTCCAGTAAAATTGCTTTATAATTTTTTTTTTATTTTTGCTAGATGATTACAAATCTGAGGCCAATTTTGAAATGTAAACGCCCAAGTCGAAAACACGCGTTGTAAATATTTTTAAAATGATTGTCAGTCTCACGTCTTACTGAAACCTATGCGCCGACTAGCATTTTGAATGACAGAAGGAACAAAAGTTGAGTTTTAGGCCGTGTATACCTTTCAATAGCCCTCTCCCCCAGATTCAGGTATATACAAATTGTGTACCACTTTCAATTTATGATCAATCAGGGATTAGTTAACGAACGGTTCAATAGTTCAGGAGGCTTCCAACGGTTCAAAATTATCTTATTTAATGAATGGTTCAACATTCAGCAATCAAGAGCATTAAGTAATTTACTAAGTAATTTTTACTAATTTAAGTAATTTTTACTAGCGTAAAAATTTCGTATATACTGGCTAACTTTGTCGTTAGGGTTTGAAAGGAACCATATTATTCTTAATAAGTTTTTACCTAAAAATGTCAAAACTAAGTTTCAATCTTTGGAGGTTTATTTGTATGGATAAAATACGGAATATTAAATTCAAATCAAACAATTTGTTCAATACAAATCATGATAATAACTTAAAAATTAGTGTTGAGGTTAAATAATCACCTACTCCCCCCCCCCCTAATTTCAAAGAAAGGATTCATTTAGGGGGAGGGGTGGTGGTGGTGGCTAAACTTCATGAAAGTAACAGGCCATTTGTGTGGGAAACAACAGAAATTTTGTGTGGGGAACAACAGATCGTAAAGTTTTTAAGGTATGAGGGGGAAAATGGACCCGTGAAACCCCAATCCTAGGTAGGTGGCTAGAAAACGCAGTTATTCCTTAAAAATATATGCGGGAAGTCCACCATCTGATGCTAGATATTACACGAGATAATATAGAAATTTGTCCTCAAAATTGGCCTTTCTCTTCTTATAAGGGGATGAAATAATTATTTACTAAATTATAAAATTATCCACAATAATTATTCAAATAATTGACTGATGCTTTATTTTCATGGGGTGTTCAAGTCTGAACCCAAAATTTAGGGCTCAATCCTGACTCTGAATTCAGTAGAGACTCATTTCAAAGCATCAAAGTCGAACATACCTTAAGAACTGGGGCTCCCTTTCCTAACTTTTTCTTTCCGAGTGTTCCAGGTTTGAAAGAGTCATTTTGATCTTCAGATTTTCTCTTTTTAATAGGTGCCATGATTCTGTAGAAAAAAAAAATTAAATATCAGACAATATCGAAAGCGAAACGTCGAAGAATGTAGGGCCAAAGACCAAAGAAAGCAGAACCAAAGAAAGTAGGAGTTATTTCTAACCAGATTTTACCGAATTAAACCAAGCATACTCTAAATAAATATCGTTATTTAAATAAATACAATTTTTTAATTGAATTTATCAACTTTACTAATTACTAGCTCACCCGTCGCTTAATGCGGAGATGTCAAAAGAAAGGAAATTCAAGAAAAATTCCCCCTTGTTCAAAACTCCCCCTGCAAGGAAAATCCCTCACCGGGAGATTTCTCCCGAAATATTTTCCCCCTTCCCTACGTAAAAATTCCCCTGTGTATTCATAACGGTCACATTTTTAAATTCAAAAAGTATTTAAAATTTTAAATTATTATCCTTTCACAGTTAGTTTGACACGGCTTCCTTCAATTTAGTGCTTGTTTTGCTTTTATTTTGTCGCCGGTGCATTTAACCGTATTTTTTTTACTCTTTATTGACTTTTGAGCACTGATGACGGTCGAGCAGAGGTTTCGACCTAAACATCTGCATATTTTTCTTTCTTTTTTTTTTCATCGGCTAGAATGACCCTCGTTTTTCCTTCTTTACAATTCTTTTATTTTTCATTTTGTCATGCATAGCCATCCGTTAATAAAGAACGTGCACAGCTGTGTTGGGCTTAGGCGCCTTGGTGCTGCAGCGAGTTGTTAGTAGTAGTAGTCGTTTTGTATGTTAGCCGGTGTTTACTCTTCCCCCGGAACATACCCCCCCCCCCTGGAAAATAAGGCGTTCCAAATTTGAGAATTTTATTTATTTTAATTTCCGTAGGGGGAAGGAATTTTGGTACTTGTGTATTATAAACCGCTTGTGTATTCCACAGGATGTATTTTCGGGGGAAGGTTATTTTTTTCGGAGGGAGGGAGGGGCGGGGGTAAACGCCTAGAACCGTTTTGTATGTCCATTGATGAAGAAAATGAAAATATTTCTTTACCAAAAATGAAAATTATAACGCATTTTAACAGAACATAACAACTTCGACAAACCTCATATCAAAAAAAATTACCCCCCCCCCAAACCCATGCCCTCTAAGTTCTCTGAGAAGTAAAACAATGAAACATCGATGCTATTTTACCATAGCTTACTTAATGTCAAGACATGTCTTAGCCATTTCGGTTTCTTTTGGAGAATATTTGTGTTTCATTAAGTAAATATTACTTTAAAAATTTAAGTTAATATTGGTTCAACATACAACAATTTCCACTCTATCAGTACCAGATAAACTAAGTTGGCAGAACAAGAACGAGCAAATTCGTGGGAAAATCCTAACATGATGTAATTCCAATGCTATTCCAAAAAACAGATTTTAAAATCAAAAGTTTCTAAAATCGAATTGATCTAAGTTATAAATGCATAAATGAAAAAAGTCAAGGAAAACAAGTTAGAAGATCAGGTTATCTACCCAATTTGTTTTGTGCCTCTCGTTTTCACTTATATCCATAGATTCTCAAAAAAATATATATATATTTTCTAATTTTTAGTCCATTTTGAATAGAAAGTTTGCGAAAAAAAGGCTTAAGGAGTGACCAGGCTTAAGAAGTGAAGTTAGCTTAATCATAATGAAACAGTTCTTACGGTACTGGCGCATTATATGCTACACATCGCTACATACTGTATCAAGGAAACCAGACACGAAACCCGTCAAAACCCGTCAAACCACTATTTGCAAGAGACCGCTATAGATAAATGATTGCAAAACCGTGGTTTCTCAATGAGTTTACACTATTTAAACGATTGTTTTTTGGGGTTTAGGGGGGGAGGTACCTAGGTTAGATTACGTAAATAATGTATGCTATGCTTTACCCCCCCCCCATCCCCCTAATGTGCAAATATATAGCTCAAATTTGTTTCTAAACTATTATATTTTCATCCTATTTTATTACATTTCATTAGCATTAACCAAAGTTCCTTGATACAGTATATAGCGGTGTGTAGCATATAATGCACCGGTACCGTTCTTACTTTAAAATATGCAGAATAAGTGTAGCCAGCACATTTGCATGCAGACCCACTAAACTTTACTCCCTTCCTCCCTATTATGTAAATATATAGCCCCAATTATACATTTTCCAGCTATTCTGGCAATGCGTCTCTCTTCTTTCAACTCGTGTACCTGTAAATTGAATCGACTGTGACGACAGTTGATTCTATGAGGAACAAGAGGTATGATATTGTTTTCACTAGTCCTCAATTTTTCAATTGCCAGAGCAACAGAACTCTTAACCTGCTGTTTTTGGACGTGAAGTTGTTCTACAGTAGCTGTTGCTGTTGTGGTTGGGATTCACTTCTGTGGCAAATGTCGTTCACTGGTGATTGTAAGAGGACCAAGAAGTTTGGCATTGTTTTCACTAGTCCTCAATTTTTTAATTGCCGGAACAACAGAACTCTTAACCTGCTGTTTTTGGACGTGAAGTTGTTCTACAGTAGCTGTTGCTGTTGTGGTTGGGATTCACTTCTGTGGCAAATGTCGTTCACTGGTGATTGTAAGAGGACCAAGAAGTTTGGCATTGTTTTCACTAGTCCTCAATTTTTTAATTGCCGGAACAACAGAACTCATAACCTGCAGTTTTTGGACGTGAATTTATGCTACAGTAGCTCTTGCTGCAGTGGCGTGGATTAACTGCTGTGGCAATATGTTGTTCATTGGTGATGGTATGACTAACAAGAAGTTTGATATTGTTTTCTCTAGTCCTCATTTTTCAATTGCCAGGAAAACGGAACTCTTAACCTGCTGTTTTTGGACCTGAAGTTGTGCTGCAGTAGCTCTTGCTGCAGTGGCGTTGATTCATTGCTGCGGCAATATGTCGTTCATTGGTGATGGTATAAAGAACTACTACTACTACTAACAACCCACCGCATCACCGAGCCGTCTGAGGCCAACACAGCTACGCAGGCTCCTCCTCCGTCCCAATCTATTCAAAGCCTCCCTCTTTACACTCTTCCAGGAAGTTCCCATTTAACTTAAATTTTCTTTATGACATCCTCCCATCCTAGGCAAGGACGACCTGCTTTCCGTTTAGCCCTAGACAGTTGGCCGAAAAGGACAATCTTTGGCATTCTGTAATCTTTCATCTGCAGAACGTGCCCTAGCCATCTCAACCTTTCTCTCAATATAGCCCTAGAAAGCGGGATTGAAGCACATTTTTCGTACAGTGTACTGTTTGAAATACGGTAAGTCATCCGGGGACCCAGAACAATCCGTAGGAAATTTCTCTGGAAAACATCTAGCAAATCTTCATCCCCTTTTCGTAGCAACTATGTTTCAGAGCCATATTTGACCACCGTCATCACTGTAGCTTCCAATATTCTAACCTTGATTTGCAGGCTTATCTTCTTGTTCTCCCATAAACATAAACAGTAATTTCTTAAATAAGATATCGGTATTGGAAGTTATGCTACTGAATAATGATTTAATGTGTATTCGGGAACATTTCCTACACGTCCTAGTCTTAGTTTATTCGATATGAGTAGAGACTTTCGTACTTTTTCCGCTCCCGCAAAGCGTGTTCATTCCCAAAGTCGTCTGTCTGGACGCCTGGCAACTTTAGTCTCAGTGAGTATTCAATCAAGTATGCTGCTGAATAATGATTTAATGTGTATTCAGGAACATTTTCTTACAAATCCTAGTCTTAGTTTATTCGGCTTAAGAAGAAAATTTGGTTCTCTCTCTATTCCCGCAAAGCATGTTCATTCCCGAGGTCGTCCGCCTGGAGGCCTGGCAACTTTAGTCTCAGCGAGTATTCAATCAAGTTTGATTAGCTTTAGTGATACTTTTCTGGCAGTGAGGTCTTGCGTAGTAATAAATGTGTATTTGCCCACTAATTATAAAAATGATGAATCGGAACGATTACTTGTGCGAGGCTCTGAGAAATTGCATGCATGTATTAGACAAGTTCAAAAACCTAATATCCCGTGTGTTGCTGTTGGGGACTTCAATTGTGATATTAGTTTTTCTGAATCTGCAGTATCTAAATGGTATCTAATTAACAATTATCAGACCACCTTCCCATAACAGCGTCTTCTAAACTAGACTTAACATATACACCAATGAACCAAGATACACCCAAGCCTAAGTGGTTTTCAAAAAAGGGGAGGCCTTTGAAGCCTCCCTCTTTACAACCTCCCAAATACTTTCCATTTTCTTTCGATCATTCCTTATAACATCCTCCCACCCCATCCAGGAGAGACCTACTTTTCGTTTGGTTCAAGGACTATCTTTGGCAATCTGTCATCCTTCATTTGCGGTGCGTGTCCTAGCCATCTCAAGGTTTTTCTCACTATAGCCCTAGATAGTGGGATCAAACCATATTTTGTGTGCATCTTACTGTTTGAGATAAGGTCAGTCATTTGGGTGCCCAAAATAATCCATAGGCAATTTTTCTGGAAAACTTCAGGCAAATCCTCCTCCATCTTTTGGAGCGCCCACACTTCAACACCATACTTGACTACTGTCATCACTACAGCTTCCAATATTCTAATCTCGGTTTGCAGATCTATCTTCCTATTCTTCCAAACTTTTTTCAACTATGAAAAAATACTCTGGGCCTTCGCTATTCTACTTTTAAGATCTTCACTGCACTCACCATCGTTACTAATAATACTACCTAGGTAAGGGAAGCTGTCACCTCTTATCCAACATCACCTCTTTACCTTTACTTATTCCTAGTCTTAGCAACTTAGTTTTCTGAACATTAATTTTCAGACTTATTATTCTTGCACCCTGAACTCTCGAAACCTCTAACAATTCATTCATTTTGCGAACACTTTCATCTAGGATGCTTAAATCATCAGCATAATCAAAGTCCAGGAAAATTTTACTTCCCCATTTGATTCCATATTCTCCCATTGCTATTGCTGTGCTGCTTAGGACAAAGTCCATCAAAATGATTCATTTAAATGGGGATAGAACACAACCCTGCTTGACTCCTGATTTAATACGAAATCAGCTACTAACATCATTTCCTACCTTAACTGCAGGAACGTTATTCTCATCCAAGCACTAATAACTTTAATGTATTTATCTGGTATACCATACGATGATCTGGGGGGAATCCAATTCCTGTTTCTAAAATTATGCAAATTTTCATGTGCTAATGGCTTTTAATGAGTAACTTTGAAATTGATATTGAA
Organism: Artemia sp. Qi Xiang Cuo; assembly: GCF_049724085.1. Lineage (NCBI taxonomy): Eukaryota > Metazoa > Arthropoda > Branchiopoda > Anostraca > Artemiidae > Artemia > Artemia sp. Qi Xiang Cuo. The sequence goes on along the minus strand of NC_142797.1, from coordinate 13,254,810 downwards.
ATTTGCATATTATGAATCACCAAAAACAATAGATTTTGGTGTTGCATATGTTGTAATTGGAACTTTTAGTTTCTATTGACATGGGTCGGTCTTCACTAACAGTTTGCTACTGCGAGCTGTTTGAACCAAGACTCTTAGACGTAAAGGGGGTTGCAACACCCTACTTCAACTCCCTTTTCTTACATTCAGGTTTAATACTCGTAAAAGAATACTTCGAGAATGATATTTTACCCCTGTAACAATTCATCCCTCTAATATTAATTCCAACTGTGGGCTTGAAATACCAAAATCCTGTACAAGGTCATCATTTCAACAGTTTTAAAGCAAGTTTTTCAAACAAAATCCCCCTCTCTTCCCCCGGATACAATACATTAAACACTGTATATGAATGAGAAGTCAGATATATTAGCATTTATACTTGGTAAAAACAAAACTCCTGGGAGTGCCTACCCCTCCCCCCACCCCAATAAAATTCCTGGTGAACCTCATGATGTCCCGTCTCACCTTTTCACCTTGTGTTGGTAGCTATGTAAATGTAATTCTTTATGGTACATGAAAGAGATTGTTGCAATGAGAGGGTACCTATCCCCCCCCCCCCCCCCAGTAGTAATATTAACAACGCAGACAAAAAATATCCCTGGGAATCAAATAGTTTTTGAAGCTTTGGACACTCTCTATGGTGTCTATGCATCCACAAATATCTACTGGCCCTGCTATATAATGGCTGATGCACAATTATATATCATTCTTCATAATTTTATCAGGCCTAAAAACAATACACTTAGCTAAATGAGGCATTAAAAGATGTGTTTATATTAACCGAATTATTTTTTTGGGTGGATGGGGGGTACGTGCATCTTTAGAAATGAATGTATCAGCCTAAGGTATTACTGTCTCTTGAACTGGAAAGATCAGTAAACATACACACATATATGTACTTTGAAGCCAGTGGTCATATGGACAAAAAAACAGTACTTAACAAAATTAAGTCATTGGCTTCTGTGCTTCCCCGCCGTTCTCTATAAAATACCCTAAAGCAATAGTAAGGTCTCTCAAAGTAGACTTCAAAATATTTGGCAGCAGCAATACCCTTGACAAAAATTATCCCTTAATCTCACAAACCTTTGGCATCAACTAGAAAAATGCTCCAGCCCATCCCTAACCTTCAAATAGAGGGGGCAAGGAAACATTCTTCCCAAGCCATACCCATCATAAAATTGGCATTATCTCGTATGCAGTGGTAGGCAATTTGCCTGTGCCTGTAGCCAACACTTAAAGGTCCTCCATGGTAGGTTTAATTTCAAATAAAACGCATCTACTATCCATATATTTCTTTAATCTCACTGTGAAGATGCAGGCTACTAGGTTTCTCCAGACCAGTTAACTAAATCTGGTTTTCTCGGTCCCGAAGGCGCGATGCAAACTTACCAATGAAATCTTCAAGTTTACCGTGAGGACCCTGAGCCTCATTCCATACCCACAAGGACCAGCATTATTCCATAAGGATTTGACCTATTGTGGCCAAACTGCCTTTTTAAAAGGCCTCAACATGTCTGAATAGGCTGCCTTTGTCAAACAGTTATCCTACAAACGTGTAATCTGTTGCCAAGGCTTAACTGCTTAAACCTCATATGGCACAGATCTGGTAAGGCTACATCACCTTTAAAGAGCAAACAACTAAAATTGTTTGTAGGCCTAAATCTCTTTTAAAAATACACAAACTGCAGGGATTCCAGTTGTTTAACCACAACTTGTAACTATAATAAGCCACAGGCAGGACTTTCGTCATAAATAGATATTTGTAAATCTGCTCTTTTTAATTCCCAAGATGCACTTTTGTTGAAGTAAGCACTAACAGATGCCTTACTCCATTAAATCATCAATTCACATATAGCATTGCGATAAATTTTAATCAATTGACGATCCCAGAATTTTCACTTAATAGCTTTTTGGCAAAATTTGGGCTAAAATTGGCGTTTTAGGCCACATCATGTCATAAAAGCAACTCTTTTCAGCACAGTCTTTTCTAGTAATTAAAAAAGGTCAGTAGAACCAGTAGCTTTCTTTCTTATGAGTCTTCTTCTGATATCCTAGAGCCAATGGTTCTATATGGTCACCCTAAAAAAAAAACCAAAAAACAAAGAACAGAAAAACAAACAGATAAACACTCATCCACAACCATCCTTCTCCTAAAAAACAGAAGAAAAATCGAGTTTTGCAGACAAGGGCTTAAAACCTCTAGAACAGAGTTCTCTTATTTGCCAAATACAATGATGTAGTTTTCATCAAAATCACTTGCCTTTTTTAGGTTTTTTCCCCATTTTCAAAGATTGGACATACTTTTTCAGGCACATAATTTTTGGTGGGTAAATATAGACTTGACAAATATTATATATTTAGAATCGATGTAAGAAAAAAAATTCTTTTAGTGCATATAATGTTATCAAAATTCCTTTTTAAAGAGTTCTAATTACTACAAGCATGACTTGTTCCTTACTTACAGTTTGTTACACCAACTATGTGATAAAAAAAACAATATTCCTAATTAAACATCAATCAAAACAATGTTTCTGGCGTCGCTGCCTCCTTCTCCATCTCCTTGTAAATTTCCTGATAATGGTTAGGGATTCCCCCTTCCATCTCTCCACCATTTGTTTCAGTAAAACATATGAATGATATCTTTCATGTTTCAAAAGAAAATATTTCTGCAATAAGAAGGAAGCTATCGCCCTTTGTTCAGACTTAGCCCAAATGAAGGAAGATTAGAGATAAATTTCAACCTCCCAGCTCCCCCAATCCCTTTCTATATTTATCACGCTCATTAAAACACTCTTTGATGCACTTGGCACCCCTTACTTATACAATGGCCCATCTCTCCTCCATAATAATAGCTTATTATACACTGTAATATTGCAGTTATACACTGTAAATACTCTTATAAACATCAAGAGAAACAACTTAGTTAAATAAAGCATTAAAATGAATGTCAATATTGACCGGAAACAAATGTGCCACTGTATTGAATTTATTTATGACTTGTTGTAAACACAATAACAAACAGAGCATAAGAGAAGAAAAAAAAGAAAAGAAAAGATGATAAATGGCCAATAAAGTAAAAATAAAATTCATAAAATAAGCACACAAGCACAATAATTAACCAAATAATTACACAGTATATATTATTCTTGACCTATAAAGACCTATTCTTAAGAATATGCTGAGAATCATGATATTCTGTGTTTACAAGAACATTTCCTGACTAACCACAGGCTTGGTTTACTGGACATTAGTGCCAAATTTAAAAATTTTCAGTTCCAGCTAAACACAGTGCTTCTAAATGCACAGCTTCTGGTGGTATTATTACTTATGTAACATCGAATCTTAATTCTAGTGTTTTGTTTTCTAGTGATAGTTTTTTAGCTCTGCGAGTAGGTAATTGCGTAGTAATAAATGTGTATTTACCCACAGATTACAAAGATGAAGATTCGGAGAGAGATTTCGCATTAGCAGTTAGTAAACTTAACTCATGCCTTTGTGATGTCCTTAACTGAAAATTCAGTGTTTGATCATAGGTGATTTTAATTGCAGTCAACAGAAATTTAATCATAGGTGATTTTGAAGTTCAACAGAAATCCGCTAGGTTTACTTACATTCATTCTTCCTCTTGCACATCTAACCTTGACTGCGTTGTGTTGTATAATCTTGATATACTTTGTCTTGAGGTATTTTCTAAATTTCTAGTTTCAGACCACCTTCCTATTGCTTCTAGTTTTAAACAAGAAACTTCTTGGATTGCAGTGTTACAAGCTCATATTGTTCACCGGCATAAATGGTATACGTTTCATGATTGGAAAAAAATTGACATATCTCAGTATATTGAAAATTCTGATAGCATCCTCGACAAGATCTGGGTTCCATTTCATTGTCTGCAAAAGTCTTCTATTAAAGACATTAATGAAGTTAGATTAACTCTTGATATCTATTCTGCAGAAATCTGCTATGCACTTTTGTGTGCTGAAAAAAAGGCAGTTCCTCTTAAAAAAAATTTGTATTGGCACCCAAGTTCCTGGGTTGTCAGGAAATCTAGCGCTGGCTGAATCTTGTGACTGGGCTAAGTTCTGGTACAATTTATGGAGAGATTGCCTATGTCCCCATCAAGGAATTGTCAATGGATTGAGAAAAGTGTAAAAAAAAATATTTTACTAAGGAACTTGTTCTTTATCCATCTAAAATGCAAACACTTTATTCCAAGAAGGTCAAGAATTCACCTGATCTACTGTGGAAGCTCTTACCTTGTACTATCTTCTTCAATTTGCCAGATAGAGAGAGAGATATTTATTTCGAGAAATTACTATCACAAGCCCTGAAGGGCCGAATTCGAATTTCGAAGTCCATAAAAAAACTAACAAGCAAGAAAATCATACCAAAAGCACAACAACTAAGAAATTGGCAACCAATGCAAAAAAATAAAAATAAATAAATAATTAAATATCGGAATGATATATGATTCCTTTGTCATTTATATTAAAAACTGCAAAATGGCAACTAGTTAAAAAGATAAAAACTGATAAAACTGAAAAAATAAATAATATACACATTAAGAAATGTTTAAAAAACAACATAAAAAGGAGATAGGGAACAAAAAAAAAAGAGTATAAAGAAACACGAGCTGTTTCTTTTATTATACAAGAGAAAAGACAAAAATTTATGTACAAATTAACCACTATTTATTATATCAGTAAAAAAAGGGATAAAAGATTTCTTGAATCCAAAATGATCCAAATGACATTCCTTTGTCTGATTGGGTATCCCATTTTTCAAATGAATTTTCTGAGCTTGATCCTGTTTTAGAGTCAGAATCTTGTGACAAGCTTTACAACTTTGTTGATGAATCTCCTGACCTTGATTTTGTTGTTACTTGTGAAGCAGCCTGTGGGATAGACAAGATGAGCACTCTACACATTATTAATGGAAGTTATGTACTGGTGCTTCACCTCAGCCTTCTCATGCAAATGATACTTGTTACAGGGATTTTTCCTTCCTTGTTCTGCATCGGTGATCTGACTCCAATTCCCAAAAAAGGAAAATCTGAGTCACAATGTTCCTCCTTCCATCCCATCACCATCACACTATACTTCCATCCTTCCATCCCATCACCATCACACTATACTCAGTAAACTTTTTGAGCTCCTTTTTATTGATGAGCAAAGACTGAAATGTTACATTCCCCCATATCAGTTCGGTTTTCAGGCTAATCTTGGCTATTCTCATGCTCTTACGGCAGTTTTTTACTGCCCTTGCTGATGCTGAACCTTCGGGAGAAAGTCTGATCCTCGTCGGACATGACGTTAAACGTGCGTTTGATTCCTTAATTCATTTGTCCATGCTTCTTCATATGGCAAAGTGAGGCGTCATCCCATCGGTAGTCCATATTCTCAGGGATTTATATAGGATTCTTAGAGTGCAATTGAAACTCCCATCCTGTTTACCCCTGCAGTCAGCTCTTCATCAATCCCCATACAATTGCATTAATTCTTGTGTGAGACCAAACTCTTTTAATCCCTCAAATATGCCTGTGATTCCTCAGTACCCCATCCCTGTTAAGAATGGGACTAGACAGGGAGCTATCTCTTCCCCAACCCTGTTCAATAATAGTGTCATTAATGCTCAGGCAAAATGTCTTCCTACTTGTATTCTTGGGGGAATTGATGTGTCTCTTATTTGTTATGCTGATCACATCTTTAATCTCAGTTGTACAATCCATTGCAATGAGCAGGATTTCAAATCCTCAAAGATGAATATTCAAAAATTAGAATGCCTTTTAATCCTTAGAAAACCAAAGTTGTCCTTTTCAATTGCCAAAATCCCTTTACTTCTCTCCTAAATGTGGATGGTTCTCTTATCAATCCTAAATGTGGATTGTTCTGTATTATATCATAATACATACTTGGGCCTTCCAATTGGCACATCTATTGGCCACACATGTTGTTTGCTGATATCTCATGTTGAGCATAAAATTAGTATTTCTTACTGTGGAATTGTAAAAAGCAAACTACACTTTGACTGCTACCTTGTTGCTTACGTCTACAATGTCACGGCCATTCCATATCTGCTTTACATTGTTCCTTTCTGGAAATTTTTTACAGTTACAGATGAAAAGCACCTACAATCAATCTTCTTCAGATTTGCTAAATATCTTTTATATTTGCCTCCTTGGACAAGAAACTGTAAAATTATCCATTTATATAAGCTTGTCAACCGAAATATTATTATTAGTAAATCTCTATCCTGTTTTCAAAGAAATTTTCATCATCCTTGGCCATCAATTTGTTTGCAATAGTCTGTTTGAATTAATGTAATGTATGTAATGAAGAGTTTTTTTTGTCATGTACTTGAATTTTCAATGTGTGTTTGAGTCCTTTTTTTCTTTAGTGATTACTGTGTCTATTGTACATTTTTTGACGGACAATAAATGAATAATAATACTAATAATAACAGGCAAAATAATTATAAAAAAAAAATAAAGAGAAGTAATACATTTACTTTTTTAAAAGGAAACACCATGGGTGTCCAGGGACTCCATTATTGTAAGCTCTAATGCATCTGCTGATGGCAGCATTAGGGTTTATAGACCCAAGAATTACTTGCCCGAGGGGAAGGCCAAGGAGATATTTACCATGCTGGTAATAAATTCGCCAGAGTTGCTTTAGTTCCATTGCTGAAAACGTATGCCAAAAAGGTGCAAGATACAAAAATTTGGAAGCAAATGTGAGTTATATAATTTATCTAGTAGCCAGAGAATAAAATGAAGTTTGTTAGATACTATGCTAATGTAGGAACTGGATTCCAGTGCTGGAAATGATGGATGAGGAGCTTTCAAGTTTCTCTGAAGCTTAGAAGCTTGATAAACATTTTGTTGATACTTTCAAACCAATTGGCTATTTCATAATTTTCAACCGATAGCAACTTGGCGCCCTTGGGCCAAAAGCTAATTTATTACCAGAAAATGCCAGTTCCCTGTGCCACAAACTTAATGGCTACTTGCAAGATCAATTGCCCTTTTAGGGGAGTGTCCACCTTTTTCAGAAATCATTTGGCCAAACAAAAAGTGGAACATCCTTGAATGGGATCAGAAGAGATCTCATAAAACAGTGTTTAAATGAATTTCAAACTTTGTGGTGGTGGGGGGGGGGAGTAAAGAAAGAAATGTCAACTACAACTACTCTAGTTACATTGAAAATTGAGAGGCCAATTAGTTGTTCTTGTTTTTTTGGTGTTCTGATGAAAAATATTATGCCCCAATTTTGCAGGGAAAAGAGTATGTCAAAATACAACCCAATAGCATATTCTGTTTATTAAAGCTGGTGAGAACAATGCCATATTTGATTCTAACAAAACAACCAAGACCACTTATAAAAAAAAACTTTTACTGTTTTTTCCTAACAAATATTTTTTTTTGAGCCTACTAAAGTCTTCTGAAAATTTTTGCTGACTTAATTTTATTATGGGTTAAATTTAAGAATGTTTGTAAATTTATTACAGCCTTTCTGCTGAAAAATTAAAATGCTGGAATGCAATTTAAATTGTAGACAAATTTTTAGCATTCAATAAAATGTTCAGTCAATCAGCAATAGTTTTGTGCAATCATTTTTAACATTCAATTCAATAAAATGTTCAGTCAATCAGCAATAGTTTTGTGCAATCATTTTTAACAATAAACTGAATTTAAAGTTTAGGCTTGGTAGGGAGAGAGATGTTTTATTTATACAGATTGAGAATCTGCATAATTTTTTGCTCTATAGTCTTCTATGAGGCTATAGTATTCCTAAGCACCATCCTATGGATCCCTTCAATGTAGATGTATCTTAATCTACCTCTTTATTAATAGAATTTTTTATACTATAGCCTACTGTAACTGTCAGTAGATTTGAATAAATACATGTTCATGCAATTAAAACAAAAATTATGTTTGTTGTCATGAAAAAAAAAACATTGAGCATCATATGAAAATACAACCCAACTGACCCCAAAAATATATTGCCTCTTTTGAGGTTCTATTTTTACTGTCTACATGTAATTTTCATGCTCTCTTCTTTGAAGACTTTTAGTGATTGACAACTTTTAAAGGAAGGAAACATAATAATAAAAAAAAAAATTTCATTAGATTCTTTATTTTATGTTCTTTCCAAATATCATGGTCAATTTTCTCACAATGCACTTCCCCTCCCCTGATTTACCCAGATACAGCCTTCAATTATATATTTCTCTTTTTTTCTTTCTTTTGCATCTTGTGATACATCATGTCTTTTTTGTTAATTAAATAAAAAAAACAAGTTTTTTAAACTGAAAGTAAGGAGCGACATTAAAACTTAAAACGAACAGAAATTATTCCGTATATGAAAGGGGCTGTCCCCTCCTCAACGCCTCGCTCTTTACGCTAAAGTTTTTCATTGTTTTAAAAAATAGAGTTTTGAGAAAGAGACAAACTTTAGCGTAAAGAGCGAGGTGTTGAGGAGGGGCCAGCCCCTTTCATATACGGACTAATTTCTGTGTGTTTTAAGTTTTAATGTCGCTCCTTACTTTCAGTTTAAAAAACTTGTTTTTTTTATTTAATTTCTGATCGTTTTTTAGTTAATGCAGCTTTTATTTGCATAAAAATGTTACTTTTCTTTTGCTGAATGGTTGTCTTTACAAATTAACTTACGTAGCTAACTTCTATATTCGTATATTTTTCTTCTGGCAAAAAATACAAAGTTGCAGATTTTTGCAGATATGAGCTTGAAACCTACGTAATAGGGTTTTCTGATACGCTGAATCTGACGGTGTGATTTTCATTAAAATTCTTTCACTTGTAGGGGATGTTTCCCCCTCTTTAAAAAATCGAGTAAATTTTCTCAGGCTCGTAGCCTTTGATGAGTAATACTAAACTTAATAAAATTTATATATTTAGGATCAGCATTATAAACACATTCTTTTGATACATTTATTGACATCAAAATTCCGTTTTTAAAAGTTTCGATTACTATTGAACCGTATCGCTTATTTTTTTATTGTTTTTTTTATTGAGTATATGTTATTACTTATGTGAAGGGGTTAACCCCTTAGTCAATAACACGCTCTTTAAGTTAAAAGTTAAAAAAAAAAATTGATTCCAAAACCCCTGAATCATAAAGGCCATTTAATTAGAATGGAGAGCTAGTTTGAAATCTTAAAAAAAAAAAGTATCGTAAATAGCGATGTATTGACTTGGGGGAGAACCCCCTCACATACGTTATAATTTCTGTTCGTTTTAACTTCTAATATTCCTTCTTACATTTCAGTTCAAAAAACTTTTTTTTTTATTTAATTTCTGATAGTTTCTTAAATAATGCTTGTAAATACTGTGCCCCTTTCATGGCAATTTCACTTACCCCAAATAAACATCATCTACGGAAATATTCTCCAGAGTAACCCCCTCCTCTAGCCCCCCCCCCCCCCTCTAGAAAAAATCCTTCCTGAAAATGGTTGCATACTTCCCAATAACCAATAAATAATGCTGGCAAGTCCGGCGCCCCCTTCATGGCAATTTCCCTTCCCCCATGAAAACTTCCTTCATGGACAGATCCTCCAACATAACCCCCGCCCCCCCCTTGCCGCCCCCTAAGCCCAAAAAAAACCACCAGAAAAAATATGTTTAAATACCCAAAAACCAAACAATATTTTAAAAATGGGTAAATTTCAAAACTTTTAGCCCTCCCTCTGGGGGCTTCGGGGGATTAAGTCATCCTAAAAGACATATTTATCATATTTTCGACCATGCTGAACAAAATGGATATCTCAAAATTTTGATCGGGTGACTTTGGGAAAAAAATAAGCGTGGGAGGGGGCATAGTTGCCCTCCATTTTTTTTGGTCACTTAAAAATGGCACTAGAACTTTTAATTTTCATTCCAATGAGCCCTCCCACGATTTTCTAGAACTACTGGGTCGATTCAGTTACCCCTGGGAAAAAAAAAAAAAATAAAAACGCATCCGTGATCTTTCTTCAGGCAAAAAATATAAAAGTCCACATTTTTGTAGATAGGTGCGTGAAACTTCTACAGTTGGGTTCTGTTATGCGCATAATATGAGGCTGTGATTTTCATTAAGGTTATATAACTTTTAGAGGGTCTTTCCCTCCTTTTTTGAAAATCAGCCAAATTTTCTCAGGTAAGTAACTTTTGATGTGTAGCACTAAACTTGATTAAAATTATATGTTTGTAATAAACATTGAAATCTGATTCTCTCGATATATCTATTGGTATCAAAAACCCGTTTTCTAGAGTTTCGGTTACCATTGAGCCGGGTCGCTCCTTACTTACAGTTCGTTACCACGAACTGTTTGATCAGTTTTCTTTCATTCTTGACCTGGCAAAAAACATTCCACCAAGCAATTTCAATAGAATTGTTGGTAATAAAAAAAACTATTTTAAAATGATTAAAACTGTAGATGGTACTTGTTTATTATACCAACCACACCCAAGAAGTGAAGTTAGGTTAATCCTAACAAAATACACCAAAATTTGATGAAAATGTAATACTTTAGTAACAAAATTATGGAAAATACAACAGAGAATTATGGAAAGCAGGCTGCCAAGAATGCATTACATTGAATATCTAACCTAACCAATATATTAAAAATTTAAATAAAAAACACCTGCATATTAGTTTATCTTACTCAGGCTAAGCTGATTATCTTTGACTGCACACAGAGAAACCAGTTTCAAACAGATCAAGAACAACAGTGTGGTTGTTATAATACACAAGATACCTGTAGATAAGAACGGAACAGATTACAATAATCTAGTTAATAGAAACCTGGGTAAATTTGCAGTTTTAAACATAATTTATCTAGGATGAAAGTGAATACATTGCACAGTACCTTTTCTTATGCTCTTCTAATAATATTTTCTGGGGGAAATTTCATTTTGAGTCCTTGATGAGTCTCTAATGGCAAAACAGTCCATAGTAACCAAAAGTTTAAAACCTGTTTCTAAAAAAATAGCTAGTGAAAAAAATGCCATTTGTAACTTACTCAGAAATGGTAATTATTATTTTCCTTAGTCTTAATAGTAAAATGTTATTTCGAAAACAAATATGTAGGAACCTTTAAAAGAGCTTAAAACCCCAAGAAAATGACATCACAGCAAAATGGACATCAGTTTTGATTGCTCTATAATAGAACAAGTTATAAAAAGCCATCAGTATAACTTTATCTGGGCTGCTGTATAACAGTATGATATATAAAAGGTCATCTACAAGTATTTCTTTATTCTTTATAATGGAAAAACCTAATCTACTGTACTTTATACTGAATTCTGTATAGTTGTAAAGCTGAAATTTTACTTTAGCTACTTTTAGCTATCTTGGAAAGGGGCTAGGTTAGGAACATGAAACTTTCAGGGATAGGTCTACAGGCTGAAGTATGTCCCAGGAAGGTATTTTGAAGTACCTACCACCCCTCCTTCTCCCTCTAGAGGGTCTTGACCTTTGATGACCTTTCAAAAACTGTGTGTTATATAATTGAAACCTTGCAAAATAGAACTTATGATTATAGGCCTAAGGTTTTAAAGATATGCAAATACATTTCCTAAATTTAAAAAAAAAATAATATTGATATGGCTTAAAATTCTACTAAAATAATAGGAATTGCATTTTCAGAACTAATACCAGAGAAAAAAAAACTGATAACTGAAAATTAAGGTAAAATGTTGTTTTGCCTAAATTTCAAAACCTGTCATGTAGGCAAATTTCAGGACCCTCTAAAGAGAGAAGGAGTGGAGGTAGGTACTTCAAAATACCTTCCCAAGACATACTTTAGCTGGTAGACCCATCCCTGAAAGTTTCATTTTCTTAACCTAACCTCTTTCCAAAGATAGCCAAAAGTAGCTAAAGTAGAACTTTACCTTTCATTTTCCTAACCTAACCCCTTTCCAGGATAGCCAAAAGTAGCTAAAGTAGAATTTTACCAAATGTTTTGTTGGGATATCCACTCTTTGACTATTGGAAAAAATTTGTTTATAAGCTTATATAGAATGGTAATATCCAATCTCCTTATAATTAAAAACATTTTAGTCATCTAGTTGGAAAATGTGGCCCATCTGTATTGAAACAACTTAAATTTGCCAACTAGTTGATAATAAATGTTGCCCCAGCAAAACTTTCATTTTCCAACTAGTTGACTAATAATTTTTCCCCAGCAAAACTTAATTTTTCCAACTAGTTTACTAATAACTTCTCCCCAGCAAAACTTAATTTTGCCAACTAGCTGAAACAAACATTGCCCCAGAAAACAAATTATTTTCCAACTAGTTGATTAATAATAGTTAGAATTTATTCTGAATAGCATAAAATATGTTAATAATATAGTTTTTTCAAATTTAATTATCACTATTGTTACTATTGTGTTACAACTTCTATCTCTCTCCCTGTCTACCTCTTAATGTGAGATTTATTTTGAGTTATATGTTGGTTTTTGAAAGCAGGGATGTTTTGATTTTTATCCCAGAATAATTAGTCTTATACCTGGTCCCAATAGTGAGATCCAACTTGGCTAAGCTCGGAGGGTTCTTCATCATGCCTGTTTAAGGAAAACAGATACATATTTGAAGTTTTGTTCATTTCCATCTTACATTTAATGGACATAAATTGTGTATGTTCCTTCATTTATCTGTCTTTGTTTCTTTTCTGGAGAAATATTTTTGTCTCATTTTTAGAATTAGTAATTAATTTTTCCAACTAGTTGACTAATAACTTCTCCCCAGCAAAACTTAATTTTGCTAACTTGCTGGAAAGAAATATGGCCCCAGAAAACAACTCATTTTCCAACTAGTTGACTAGTAACTTCTCTCCAGCAAAACTTTATTTTTCCAAAAGGTTGACAAATTAAGTTCTTCCCAGCAAAATTTAATGTTGTCAACTAGCTGAAAAAAAGTATTGCCCCAGAAAACAATTCATTTCTAAACTAGTTGACTAGCTAATTTTCCCCAGAAATACTTTCTTTATACAACTAGCTGGAAATAAAATTACCCTGTAAACACTGTTGTTAATCATCTATCTGGCAAGTAACTTTTCCTCAGAATAATTTCTTAGCTAACAACATGACATAAAGAGAAAACAAAAAACATACTATTCCCGGTCCAGCAAAAATTGGCAGTATGTGCTTTTAACAAATGCACTACGGCTAAGGTAAATCAAACAAACTGAATTCAGGAGTAAATAGTGTTGAAACCACAGAACTAAAAGTCTTCTCCTTCTATAAGTGTGCTTTCCAATCTTAGGCAAGGAGAAGACTTAGTTCTGTGGCTTCAAGACTTTTTACTCCTGAATTCAGTTTGTTTGATTTACCTCAGCTGTAGCACATTTGTTAAAAGCACATACTGCCAATTTTTGCTGGACCGGGAATAGTATGTTTTTTGTTTTCTCTTTATGTCATGTTGTTAGTTAAGAAATTATTCTGAGGAAAAGTTACTTGCCAAATAGATGGCTAACTAAAGTATTTATAGGGTAAGTTTGTTTCTAGCTAGTTGGATAAAGAAAGTATTGATGGGGAAAAGTTGCTAGTCAACTAGTTTGAAAATGAATTATTTTCTGGGGCAATGTTTCTTTCCAGCAAGTTGGCAAAATTAAGTTTTGCTGGGGAGAAGTTATTAGACAACTAGTTTGAAAAATTAAGTTTTGCCGGGGAGAAGTTGTTAGTCAACTAGTTGGAAAAATTAAGTTTTGCTGGGGAAAAGTTATTAGTCAACTAGTTGGAAAAATTAAGTTCTGCTGGGGAGAAGTTATTAGTCAACTAGTTGGAAAAATTAATTAAATATTCTAAAAATGAGACAAAAACATTCCTCCAGAAAAGAAACAGACAGATAAATGAAGGAACACACATTTTATGTCCATTAAATGCAAGATAGAAATTAAAAAAACTTCAAATATGCATCCGTTTTCTTTAAACAGACAGGAGGAATAACCCCCCAAGCTTTGACAAATTCAATCTCACTTTTGGGACCAGGTATAAGACTGATTATCCTGGGAATTAAAACAAAAAATGCCTGGCTTCAAAGCCCAATATATAACTCAAAATACATCTCTTATTAAGAGGGAGACAGGGAGAGAGACAGAAGTTGCAACACAATAGTAACAATAGGGACATCCACCACATGGCTAATATGGGAGTAAATGTCATTTGTGATGCAAATGGATGTTATATATAGATTGAGGATGCATTTCTACGTATATATTTGCACATTAGGGGGGTGGGGGTATATATACTGTGAATATATAGGTTCTAGAAAATCAATGAATTTTTTAGAAAAACTTGAAAAACAAGGAAAGAAGTGAAGATAAAGGCTCTCTGTCTGCAAAATGTGTCAACTAGGATTATTCTGCATATTATGGACTAGGAATTGTTTTCTTAATATGTTTCCCTATGTCCAGCTGGACTCCTAGGCTTAAAATACTGGTTGGTCAGTTGGCTAATTCAAAGATTTGTATATATATATATACACTGTCAAATTAGCCATCTGGTGGTATCCTGTAACAATAGTGATAATTAAATTTTAAAAAAAACCTATATTATTAACATATTTTATGCTATTAAGAATAAATTCTAACTATTATTAGTCAACTAGTTAGAAAAAGAATAGTTTTCTGGGGCAATGTTTCTTTCCAGCTAGTTGGCAAGATTAAGTTTTGCTGGGGAGAAGTTATTAGTCAACTAGTTGGAAAAATTAAATTTTGCTGGGGAGTAGTTATTAGTCAACTAGTTGGAAAAGGAAAGTTTTGTTGGGGCAACATTTATTGTCAACTAGTTGGCAAATTGGTAAATTTTTACCAAATCATATTATTGAGTTTAAAATAAAGTTAATATACCCTTTGTTGCCTTTTTTATGCTTACTACAAATATAATAATCATTTCTATTATAAATGAATCTTAGCCCCCCCCCCCTGTATATGTCAATTCAGGATATATATTTGCACTTTTGAGGGTGGGGGTTAGGTTAGGGGGGGGGCTGAAATTCATTTCCAATAGAAATTATGGTAAATTTCTACCAAATCATATTATTGACTTACGTATAAAGTGAATATACCACTCAATGCCTTTTTGTATGCTGATTACAAATATAGTAATCATTTCTATCAGAAATGAATTTCAGCCCCCCCCCCCTATATATGCCAATTCAGGGTATATATTTCTACAACCTAACCTAACCCTGAATTGGCATATATAGGGGGGGGGGCTGAAATTCACTTCCAATAGAAATGATTATTATATTTGTATAAAAAAAGGCATCAAATGGTGTAGGCCTATTCACTTTATTCCTAACTCAATAATATGATTTGGTAGAAATTTACTGAAATGATTATTATATTTGTAATCAGCATAAAAAAGGCATCAAATGGTATATTCACTTTATTCCTACCTCAATAATATGATTTGGTAAAAATTTACCATAAGCGTTGCTGGGGAGAAGTGTTGCTGGGCAAATTTAGATTTTTTCCTATACAGATGTGCCAAATTTTTCAACTAGATGACTAAAATGTTTTTAATTATAAGGAGATTGGATAGTACCATTCTATATAAGCTTATAAACTAATTTTTCCCAATAGTCAAAGGGTGGAGTCCTGTTTTGTTGGAAGCATGTTTTTTTCTTATTTTTTTAAGTTAGAAAAAGAAGGAAAACAGAGGAAAGAAGTGAGGATAAAGGTTTTCCCCTTGGATAATATGTTAAGTAGGATCATTATACATATTATAAAGTAAGAATTGTTTTCTCAACATGTCTCCTTATGACTAGGACTAGGTGGGATACCACCAGATGGCTAATTTGACAGTGTATACACCTTGCAAAATAGATCTTCTGCTTAAATAAAGTACAACAAAATAGTTTCCAGCTTCACAACTTTGCTCAATCTCAATTTATAAGGTTTTAAAGATATGCAAATACATTTCCAAAATTTTGGAAATAAACTATTTATATGGCTTAAAATTCTGCTCAAATAACTGAAATTGTATTTTCACAGCTAAAGCCAGAGAAAAAGAAACTGATAACTGAAAATTCAGGTAAATTGTTGTTTTGTCAAAATTTCAATGGGTATAGACCTGTCATGTAGGCAAATTTCATGACCCTTTAGAGGGAGAAGGAGTGGAGGTAGGTACTTCAAAATACCTTGCCGGGACATACTTTAGCCTGTAGACCCATCCCTGAAAGCCTCATTTTCCTAACCTAACCCCTTCCCAAGATAGCCAAAAGTAGCTAAAGTAGAATTTTACCCAAAGCTGGTTTCCCTGGTCACTTAGATATCCATATATCTAAGCAATTGTTATAGCAATTGCAATAGATATATAATAAGCAATCTAAGCAATTGCAACTTGTTGCTTTCTTTGTCTAAAATTAAAATAGTCTGCTAAGTGACCAGTTTAGTGACCACATTAGCCTAGAGCTAGGTTCCCTGTTAGTTACATTCTGTCCGAGAATAGGCAGGTGGCCGACTACTGGGTGTCTTAGCCTATATATTCACAGAATATATACCCCCACCGCCCTAATGTGCAAATATATATCTAGAATTGTATCCTCAATCTAAATATAACATCCATTTGCATCACAAATGAACTTTACTCCCATATTAGCCATGTGGTGGATGTCCAGACTAGGCCTAGGCTAGTTATAAATTTATACCAAAAAAAATTTTCATTCCTGAAAGTTTTATTCAATTAAGTAAATTACTTTCCAAGATATCAAGAATCCCCTTAACTAGAGCTTTACCTAAAAACAACACAGATGCTGGCTTTAACACTTTTCCTTCAATAAGACATAGGGTAGGCTAGTGGAGTCTATGCCAGATTTTGGCACTTAATCCTCATTGAAGCTATTCCGAAACATGTCGAGCCACTAAGCTGAGAATTTAGACTTATATGGATTAGGTAACCTTAAACAAGGAATTAGTTCTGCATAATTACGTTATTTTCACTTGGAACTTGGTATATTTATAGGTGAGTAAAAGAACATGTGGTTTTAATCAAATTTAAATTTAAAAACTGTGGGATTAGAAAAATGAAATCCTAAACTTGGGGAAAAAATGTTTTTTGAGTTTAGGGATTTGGCTCTTATCCCAAGATCAAATAGCGAATGCATTGAGACAGGAAGGGATAGACATAGAGCCCAGAACTGGCAATTAGTGATAGATGCTTGCACGTTGAAGCAAAACGTGAACGTACAATTTTAAATAATCTGGCCTTTATCCTTTTTTTGTGTGCTTATGAAGGCAGGGAATCATCATCAAATGACACACATCCTCTTAAAACGTTGGGTCAATATAAAGATTCAAGAAAAATATTGAAGTATAAAAACCTTTTTTCGCAAGCTGGAAAGAAAAGCCGGCTTTGCTTTCCATTGTTGATTCTTATTATTTGCGACCAGCGGAAAGCAGCCTGACCCTTATTCGGGAGAAGACAAGAATTGATAAGACTTCGAATGCGAATCTAGACCGCTAGTGGGGTGCTTCTAGCAAGTAGTTTTGGCACTAAATTTGAACTATTATGCTCATGATTTTAACACAGCCTCCTTCTCCTGTTGTGTCACTGTGGGTTTAATCTTACCTTGGTAATGCGGGACCCAGACACAAAATAATCTTACAAAATTACCGCTGATTCAACATTTTTACTAAATATTTACAATATGCTTAAAAATTCAATCTATCATGTTAGTTCTTAAGCATGAAAAAAAAGCTGAAACAAACATACAAACATTTGATAATTTACCCTTAGTAGAACTATGTCAACAAAAAACTATCGCGAGGCTTGGGTAGAATCGAAGAAAACGTTAGTAGAAGTTTTTATACATGGTCTTGGGTGTGTTTTGAGAGCCATTATACACCGTATGCACATCATGCTGGTTCATGTAATAGAAAAGCTCAAGAAGAAAATTTCTAAGGGAAAAGATGGAATATGTGCAGCCCTTCTATATTCTAGTAGTCCCATACTAAATGACTACCTATGTTTACTGTTAGAGATTAATTTAACGTTGGTATTGTGTCTAAATCATTTTCAGAAGGTAAAATAGTTGTCTGTGTTAAAACAGGGTAAACCTGCAAATTTATGTAGTTTTTACTGTTCCATAACAATGTAAGATGTCTTCTTTTTTTTTTTACAGATTTTTGAGTTACTTACTTGCGATGAAACAAAGCGAAAATGGTATGTACCACCAAATCAAATTTGGTTTCCAAAAAGGCCCTATGCTTCGTCGGTTCTTTGCTCTGTATTAGAAGGGGCGGAAATAAATTGAGAGCCACTTTTTCTGGTAAGTCTTGATGCTGGTCGAGCTTTTTTCCCACTAATTCAAGAGTCAATCCTTAATACCGCACATGCATGTAGAGTATTTACCGCTATACCTAACCCGTGCCATGATATATATAATAGCCTTATAGTATGGATTCAGATACCAGGAAGTACTGGTGTATTTATTTTTTGACAGTGTATAAGGAAACCAGCCAAGGTACAGTTGTGTCCCTTGATCTGTTTAATAACACTCCAAAGAACCTCACAGTCAAGTTTTGCCAGCCTGTTTGACTTCAGTCTAATCTGTTTTGTAGGTGACATTACTGTGGCTAATCGCTCACGTTGTCTTCTAGAAGAGAACTTCATGACTTTGAGAGATGAATGGGCTAAAATAGCGCTACGTTTTGGACTACGTCAGTCCTCCCATCGTCCATTGGTGTCGGGCAGGATGGATCATCGTCTGGTTCCCGCCGAAAGTAAGTGAAGTAAAAGTGACGGCGTTTCAAGCTAGCAAATCGGATGTCTTCTTGTTTAATTGGAGATTGCTGTTACACTCGTGGATACGACCGTGACAAATTGTGCATCACTACCTTATCTAGGTTTGCTAATAGATAGACCAATCCGTGTAACTTACATCTTGCACATATCAAAAAGCGTAAATAGTGACTTAACCGTCTAATTGTCGCAAGATTGTTCAACGCTATTTTGTCTACCGCACATTTTGTATGTCAGACTGTTTGTGAAGAATCTCTATTGACACAGACATACAACAAATTAGATCGTGCTATTTCCGATTTTCAAAATATCTCCTTCACCTCCCACCCTGAACCCGAAACTTTTTTGTGTCTTATCGTTTTAATACAACTGATCCATGAACTGCTGTTGCAACTAGTATTGTGAATTTCAATGATAAGCTGTCACACGAATGAAGCAATATTTTGCAACAGTAAGGTAGGGTCCACAGTAGAAAGTAAACATTTTTTTTTTTTTACGACGTGTTATATATAAATAATTCATTCAATCAAATTTATCACGACACATCTTAGAAATCACATTTTCGTTTCAAATTTGCTAAAAAAGTTCTCTCATGTGAGCACGCTATTAGGAAACTAGAGAGCGAGACCGGCTTAGCGTTCCATGGTTTGTTTCCATTCTTCACGACAGCCGAAAAGACAAGAATATTCGCGAGAAGACAAGAATGAGTTAGGCTTGGAAAGAAATCAGCCATTTAGCGGAAAGTGTTTATGACTAGTGGTTTTTAGCACTAAATTCGAATTATTACACTGATGTATTTAATAAAATTTCCAATTTCGACTTTTGTTTTTATTATATAGTCAATGAGTTCAAGATATGAATACTATTTTTGAAAACCCAACGAAACCGAGACAGAAACCCATTGATTTAAACATAAAAATTGATTACGACATCGATAGTGCGGTTAATATGTTGCATTTTTTGTCATCATTCATGACTTGCAGTGATAATTAGCTCTAGCCGGCCTTATAAGGGAGTTTCGCTTTCTAGTTTTTTCCCAACTGGCATTTTTTTTGCCACAAAACACGGCTTGTCGCAAATTATCCCTCCTAGCCAACATTGTCAACCGGAAGAAAGTATTAATTAAAAAAAAAAAAAATCTTCAAATGAAAGTAAAAAGCGACTTCACAACTTAAAAAAAGAAATTATCCTGTCACGAGGAGAGCCACCATACCGTTGTGATGCATCCCTCAAATCTTATGACGTATTTTAATATCTTTAGAAATCTCGTTTCACGGCACTAGTTTATCATCACGTCGGTAACTAATAGGTTAGGCTTGTGCTATTTTGACAACCTCCTTAGGGTTGACAGAAAATTAAAAGAAAAAAAAACATAATAAGTTAGTTGCAATTATAAAGCTACAAACAAAAGTTAGTAAAAAAAAGGAAATAAGAAGCTTGTAAGTACATTGATCTGTGACAAAACGTACGTTGAGAACCATAATCATGGGATTCTCGGTGGCATGGAGTGTCGGCCCCATTTTACTCTGATACAAATGCACGCATCCCCTTAAATATTTAAATAAACAAAAAGTTGATTATTCTAAAGAAAACAAAAATCTACAATTTATCCAATTTTATTAATCTATAACTTTTTGATCTTTAACTTAAATCGATGATGTTTTGAATAATCAACCATGGCTAAAATTTGGACCTTAAAAATTATAGCACCTGCCCTATTAAAAAGTTGTTAACATACATTTTTGTCTATTTCTACGAATCGGGCAAAAATTCCAAGGGTAGGTTTTAACTCGGTATCACCCCCAATCTCCTTGAATAGATACGGCCTTGGTGTCTGCCCAGAGAATGTAATCTACTCCCTTGACTTGTTTTGGTGTAGGAAAACTTCAGTTTCCAGCACTTCCGACATATTCTGGAGGAACTGTTTAGCAACAGGTGTAGTTCCATTGCTTCTCTAGTCTAGGGGCGTCAATTCACGAAAATGTAGAGGGAGAAGCATCGACAAGGATTATTTTATCTTTTTAATTGAGATACAAAAATATATTTTTCAAAATCTTGGGGAATTAGGGACAATTTTGTTTCGACCAATTTCAATGAAAATACCAAAAAAGATTTCTAAAGGTCTAGGGAGATGGGGGAGATGCTCATCCCTCTCCAATTAGTGCCTTTGAGCTAAAGAAGTTAACATCAAGTCGTACTGAAGAAGTCGTCTCTGTTATACCTCATATTAGACTTGTCTAATCACAGACTAACGTGGACGCATAGAGACTAATAAAGATTTATATATCTTCTTAAAATATTCCATGTAAAAAGCTAAGGTTCAAGAAAATTTGTTTCTTATTCTCATTTTCCACCAATTAATTCAAACAGCGTATACGTATGGTACCGTGAAAGACCGAAGTTAGAGAATTTCAACATTCACCTGTGAATTTTCATATTCAAATTTGAGATTTCGTACATTCACCGGAGAATATTGATGTTCTCCAATTTTGGTCTTCGTGGCAGCATATATCAAAAGTACTAGTCGTTGCTCAATTTGAAATCATTTCTTAAATGTATTTAGTTAATAATTTACTCAATCTTAACTTATTTAATTAATACTACCTTAATTTTAATTTGTAAAATTTAATTAATTAAAATTAATAAACTAATATTAATAATAATTTAATTTGATATTTTATTAATTGTCTATAATTTACCAAGTAAGTTGATAAAATATTCGTCTTATACCAAAGTTTATTCAGTATGTCAAAAAACATGTGTGCGTTCTTTTTTGGATATCTGTTCTTACAATTTTGCTTCTAGTAATATCTTTTTCCGACAATCACACCATATGTATTCATATATACAATAATCAAACATGTGCAGCAATACATTACCTGTTTATATCTTATAAGCATAAATTATATAATAATGAAATAATATATTTACCAAATAAATACATAATTACTGGATATGTAGTGGCAATTCAGCATTAGTCCGGTTACTAACTTTAAATAGGTCGCAAGATCAAGTTAAGCCCGGTGTTGACTGATGTGATATGAATCACAAGAATTTTCACGCCGTAAGAGGCTCATAGAAAAGCAGCAGAAAGCAGATTTCACCATTCTTAGCTTGTGCATAAGATCGTTAGTAGAGACCACACCTTCCCCTCGTTCCGAAGCAATAGACATTCCGAGGATTTAACCGAGAACCAGGACGAATAAGAAAAATAGAAGTGCTCTACTTTAATGTTATCAGCTCTATTTGCCTTATTCACATAACTAAAAAAGTTTTCTTTTTTAAACCTATTAAAAACAAATAAGGAGCAATATCAAAACTTAAAACGAACATAAATTATTCCGTGTATGAGACAGGACCGTATCCAGTTTCTTTTCGGGGGGGGGGGGGGTTACAAAAAACTTAAAAAACGCATCAAAAATCTGTTTACAGTTATTTTTGTTACATTTTTTACGAGTTGGACAAACATTTCGGGGGGGGGGGGGCGGTTGGTACGACCCCTCCCTCTACTCGGATACGGCCTTGGTATGAGGTGTGCTGCGCTGCTTCATTCTGAACCCCCCAATTTTTACGCAAAAGTTGGATCTTTTGTCTCAGTTCTCTGCGAACTACTGCTCCGACACAATGGCCATTGAAGTGGAATAAGAAGTATACGTAAACCGCCATAAAAGATTTTGTGGTTTAGTTGCCGCCCCTTTCTGAATACCCCGATCTTTATGCTAAAGTTTTATAGTATCTTATAGTTAAAGGTTGTGCTTGAGCAGTCGTTTTTAAAGAATTGAGACAAAAAGTCAAAGTTTAGCGTATACAGCACAGGGGTTACACAGCACAGAGGTAGCCAATAAACAAAGGAAAGTTATACCTTTACTGCTACCTCCCCCCCAAATTCCAATTATACTGGATCCAAATTTTGAGATGGTCATTTTGTTCAAAACTTTGAAAGGAAGGTCAACATAACCCCATTATCATCCAAAATTATAGACATTAGCCATCGTTTCTTGTTAAACATTGTTTTTGAACCCTTTTTTGAAAACAGGAAAATTTAATTAAGACAAATTCGCTCAAGCAAAGTTCACAATTTATTACTACATACTGTTTGATTGTTCAAAAATTGAAGATCCTTATTGTCGTTATTCGACAATCAGGTCAAGCCGCTACGATAATTAAGACGGGCTTGATTAAGTTCAGAAATTTGCGAGTCTAGTACTCAGATAATTTTTTTCCGGAGGGGACATAAACAAGAAACACATTTTATTTGATAATTTGAATGTGCCCACAAATTTTATAAATTTTTTTTGAGGGAGAGGCCTCCATCCCTTTGCATACGTCCCTGGCAGAGAGCCCTTATTTTAGATCCTAAAGAACAGACAAATCTGCTGCATGATCCATTCACATAAGTTCTGCCAATTCTATAATTCTAACAAACTAATCTCGAAAGCCTTTTATCTAAAAAAAAACGATTTAATGATTATAAATTTTCGATACAGAACTAAATCACTACACATTATTTTTCATCCAAAAAAACAGTTTGCAAGACAAGCAGTTGTCACATTAAAAGATACACATAAAAAACATCAAGACGAATCAACAGGGGATCAGAGGACTAACCCTTTGTCCCCTCCTAAAAGTTTTAACTTCAAGGAGTAATATTTAAACTTTCTACTAGAAAGTATAAAAAAGTGAGTTCTGGGAAACGCTTCAAGACTGATAGTGCCTAAGCATGGATTGAGGTGATACTTAAAGTATAGTTGCCTAGCCAAGTGAACCGTGACCGCCTAATCACACTCTCCTCACCTCATCTAAAAAAAACCGCACATGACTGTATGCTTATGGAATGAATGAATAAAATTTCCACAAAATATCATGTACTATAGAGTTTTGAAGGAAAGTAGATTTTGAAAAAACACTTGAATCCTTATTCACTTTGGATTGACTCCCCAGTGATTTTCGGTACACACATGGTACCCTCGTTTTTCAGTGCTCTCTGAGAGGGGAGGAACGGCAGATAATTTTTAGAATGAATAGAGGAGCATAGATGAGTGGCATAAGCTTTAGAAAGTATCACTTACGACCAAAATGTCCCGAGGCTTTAAAAACAATTCAGCCTTGGAAAAAAAAATCTAGATTTTAAAATAAATCAGTATTTAAACAATCATAGCTACATAGACATAGTTAACGTCAAGCAAGAGCAGCCAAGTCATGGACAGATAACATTTTGGGATTAGGCAGCGCGCAACCCATATCTGCTCAACAAAGATCATAAGCCTTTTTTAAATTTTTTTTTTTTTTTTTTTTTTTTTTGGTTATTTTTTTTGTGTTAACCGCCAATCTCTGCTTCTTCTCATCTGCTCCCCTACTATACGTTACAAGCCTCGATTTTCTTTTATTTTTTACAGTTCGCCTTAAATTTTAGCTCAAATTCACTTTTCTTCCACGAAGTATGAATTCAAATTCACGCTTCTTACACCTTTTAGACAGCATAAAAAACGAAGGAATGGTCCTTGTCCCGGTGTCGAAGCTGCCCAAAAATCGATATGTAACCCTTGACTTGGATTAGAGTTCATCACAAAACTTTTTCGATAAATCTGTACGGAAACTAACAGTGAAAGAACAGAAATAAAAAAAAAAAACTCATTATAAAGTCAATTTAAAAACGTAAAAAAAATAACAACAGAGAAAACATTAAATCAAACATATACATAAGACCTGACTGCAAAGCTGGTTTCAAGAGGCATCACACAATAAAGTAATTATATTTCATAACAAAATAAACATTGAAATTTAGATTTGTCCACATAGCGTTGGCTTGTAATCTGTAATATGAAGATTGAGACTTAAACAGAATGTTTCATTCCTAAGTTCTCGGGAAATTTTACTTTGTGAAATAGATTTTCAAGTTTGCATTAATTTAAAATGCTGGATATTTATATTCTTTCTTTGTATTCTTCCTTCTTCGTCAAACAATGAAAATTTAGGGTAAGAGATTTTTTTCTTTTTTTCCAATAAAAATACAATTTTTTTTCAAAGTCTATGGAGGGGGGGAGGGGAATACAAATTCAAAATATTCTTGGTCTCCCTCCCAATTAAAAATTGGCATAGTGTCTATTTTATATCCAACTAGCCAAAGAATCTTTCGGACGACAGGTGTAAAAAAAAAAATAAAAAAATCGGAGTCCCCTCACCCCTTCCTATCAAAAATATGAAAACATATAGAAGTTCTCCATCCGATCCCCGGCTGAAAATCAGAGCTACGAAAATTCGGACTGAAAATCAGCTTTTCAGAGCTGAAACTTAGTGATTGGCTAGTAGTTACCACCATAGGCAATATATATATATATATATATATATATATATATATATATATATATATATATATATATATATATATATATATATATATATATGTATATAAATATATATATATTATATATATATATTATATATATATTATATTATATATATTATATATATATATTATATATATATATATTATATATATATATATATATATATATATATATATATATATATATATATATATATATATATATATATTACACCTTTCTTTGTAGGGAGAGGGGATTGAAAATGTGTCAAAATTTTATATTATCTTAAGTGTTCTAAGAGCAGGATTTCACAAAAAATGTAAGGAAGTATTTTGACAAGACACATATTTTTTACATAAATAATAAACATTACATATGTCTGAAGTATAAGAATTCTAAAACTAGCTATGACTATTCGTCGATTTCTGTAGGCTTATAAAGATATTTTCAGCATAGATTTTTAGTGAAACCCTTCCAAAAAAGCATTAAACTGCATTAAAAACTTTAAATATTTGAACCCTAAATGAAATACGAGGCATTTTGTAAAAATATAATAAAAAAAAATTGCATCCTTATCATCTATTCTCATTCTTTATTTTAAACAATTTACATGTTATTTTAAAATCATAACCAATAGGTTAGTGAAAGACTCTGCATTACTATTTATATAAGAAGTAGTCTAGACTTTTTTGGCGAATTCTAAGGAGAAGAAAAACGTGATATCCTTCGCTTTCTTCTTCAGCGGGAGGGTTGATTTTACAACCATTCAGGATTTAGTCTATATATATATATATATTAAATAGATATTTTTTTCTGGTTTTCATTTTTATTTAATTTTAGGTTATTTCAGATTTGATCTTTGTTTCTTGGCGTTGAGGCGCCTTGTTTTATGCTTTTTAAAATATCCCTGTCGTTTTAGTTTGTCTTTTCCTTCTACTGGCCCTAGTACCCCATGTTTTCCTTAATCTTAGTATTTATCTCTCTTGTTTTTAAAATGACTTTATAGAAAATAAACAGCAAAAGGTTTTAAAAATACAATACATAAATACTCAAATATTTTGTATTGCGATTTGCAGCATACAAATAAACAGTAATACTAATATCCTGCATATGTAAAAAATACGGAGTAAATACCAGAAAAGAAAATCTGAACTTTGACATGAATGCCGTATCTAAATGTTGCTCTGTCAAATCATCAAGTAATGGGCAATTTCCGAACGTTTTTCCTGTCATTCACCAGTTTTTTGGGAAGTTGTAATTGTTTTTTTACTGACACAAATTTTCTTTAATTAAATAGTTTTTGGTCAAATATTATGAAACTAGCCTCTTTTCTTGATCTTCTTGATCATTTTTGATCATGCAAGACTACATGAAGTTATTGTATCAAACAAATTACCGAATCGATTACACAACCATACTATTATTCTACAACTTCTGGATCTGCATCAGTGTCCACTTGATTGTATGCGGCAGATTCCGAAGCAACCCTAGAAAAAAGAGAACAAAATGATAGAGATAGATTGATAGACTGATAGATAAAAAAAGAAAGAAAGAAAGAGAGGGAGAGAGAGAGAGAGAGAGAGAGAGAGAGAGAGAAAATAACACATATTTAAATTCACGTCCGAAGATTCTAGATACCAAATAGGATTAGTTAATAGGTACGAGATTATAAAATACTAGAAAATCAAAAACAAAATTATCAGAATAGATGGCACTAACTGATTTTTTTTTTTATGAATATAAGCATAAAGTTTCACAGGTAAATGGACTAGTTTATTACATTCAAATTCAAGCAAATTTTTCGCTAAGGTCGCAAATGAAAAGAAAACAAGTTAAGATTTGCAAAATTTGCAGAAAAAGCTTAAGGATACCGTGTCTTGACATGCATACAATCTTTTGCCATTGGAGAATAAAAAGCCCAATTTCGCCTTAGCACATGAACTAGAACAATCAACTATACTCAGCAGTCAACAATTCACGTAGAAATATATCAAAGTCAACCAAGAGCTTCACCACTTATCTTCTTATCTCTCTTCACCATTTATCTATCTTCCCTGCATAATTTATTTCCCAGGAAATCATTTTCACCTAGTGTTTAAGGATAGCCAAACTCGAAGCTCATTGGGCAGACATCTGGCAACAATGGAATCAAGCATAGATCTAAGTGTGAAAATTTGACTGCTTACATTTACAAAAATAATATTTTGTGATTATTATGTTTACTACCTCCTCACTGTTTTCTGGAGTATATTTACTTGCGTGTCTGGGGAAGCATAAATATAGCATTACAGAGTACATCATACTTCTGGGACACCAGAAATACAATAAAGCGGCAAACATTCCATTAAAAGATGAAGTATTTCAGGTAAAACGAACCTTCTCATAAAAAACTTGACCTGCTCTACATGGACAACTTTTTACAGGCTTGTCCAAAGACCTCCCCCACTTTCCATACATAAAGCAAATTCCACAGCTACACTTGCTCCAGGATACAGGTACATCTTAGATGAGGATGGGCTAGCAAAGGCTCAAGACATCAGACACTTGGGGTCAAGCGTCCCTACAAAATTAACTCATTTACCAATTTTAGTTATTGATTTTGATTGTGCGTAATCTCTTTTCCATTAAGTAATCCAGCCTTAAGGCTGAATTTCGTTAAGGCACACCTGTAGCAGCAAAGCTACAGGTCGCAGTGATGAATCCCTTTATTTTTTTTTTTACAGAAATTCTTATCATTGTTTAAATGCTACATGCATGATTGCTTACCACTGGATATATACGTTTTTTTGTTGTTTTTTTTAAATTCAAAAAAGGATTGTATAGATGTATACGTTTATTACATACTATACATAGTCTTACCTGGCTGCTCCTCTTATTGGATGTGGTTGAATTTCTGGCTGGAGTCGGAAGGTAGATGGCATGACGTCCATTGGCTCCCCCATAGAAATACTCAATTCGTTTGAATTAAAAGTCTGAGGCGGTGGTATCTGCCCTCCCGGAGTAGGTAACTTCACGAAATGACCAGTGTTTTTACTAATAATATCACTGACGGATACTAAGGTTCTTCCGTGTTGGACAGAGGGAGTAATTCGTTGCTTCACAAGTGGTGAAGAGGTGGAGGGAGGAGTCCTAACAGTTTTTGCACTTTGAAAGATCGAAGAAGGAGATTGCAACTGATTTTGTATGCTCTCACTGTAGGAAGGTGGTGGTCTTAAGGGGCTGTAAGAAAGCGTTGATGATACTTGAGCATTTGGAACAGTAGAGACCGATTTTGAACTTTCATTAACGATTATTTCTACCAATTGATTGGGCGGATTTGGCCTTTCTATCGTATCCTCCAATATTTGTTGTGATCTGTCGGAAGATGTTTCAAAATCATTCTTTGGAAGTTGAGCAAACGCCTTGGTTCGTATAGGAACCTGAGTTTTCACACTTTTTAAACTTTCGACATCATCGGTAGTATTGGAGAGAATTGCTGGCGGATCTAGTACAACTATCTGCCGATTTTTATCATTATTAATTTTTGGAGAGTTGAAACTTCCAGATTCATCTACCGACTTAAATTTGTGGTGCTTTATTATAGTATATGAACTGCGTCCAACTTCGGAACTATTATCTTTTACATTTATTTCGCTATCTATCAATATATCATCATCTTCCGGTTGCAAACCCAATGAAGATGAACTGGAAGCGGGTTCATCCCTTTCTAAATCTATTATTTCAAAATCTGGATTCGAATGGGCTCTTGAACATTGCTTTTCCTGAGATGTTCCCTTTGATAAGATAGACTCAATAGAACTAGGAGATGGTTTCGGTGAATCAAAAATGGTAACTCGTTTCTTTGGCACATTTTCCTGAGATGTTCCCTTTGATAAGATAGACTCAATAGAACTAGGAGATGGTTTCAGTAAATCAAAAATGGTAATTCGTTTCTTAGGCACATCAGCTGAAGCACTGAGATCCATCGCACATGTGGAATCTTTTAAACAATCAGCAGCAACCGTTTTATCTGTTGAAGGTTCAGAGATGGCAGAGACTATAAGGTTTACTTTTCCTTCACTACTAACTTTTTTAGTTAAGTTCCCAATCGTACCGTCAAGGTAAGACTTATCATTAAATTCTATAGGCTTACTCAGCAACATATCCAGCGTCGTGGCCAACATCTGTCGCAGCGGATCATGGATCACCAGAGATTTATTAGATTTACCTGGTGATCTTTGACTTATCGCCGTCTCTTCAAGTACTTTATTCGTAAGCTCGTTCAAATCCATATTCATCTCATCTCCAACCACTTTTCTTTCTGTGTTCAATTGCTGTTTCTTCACAATATCCTCTTTCAAAGTTTCTTTCAGTTTAGAAACAAGTTCTTCGTAGTTAGAACTTTCAGATCGGATAACAGAAGGTCTAGAAATCAATTCGACAGGTTGTGTAATCTCAACATGGTCACCTTCGTCACAAGTATCAGGCGCATTAGTAGACTCAGAATGAGATAAAATACTATCATCATGTAATGAAATAGCAGAAGCATCTGGTATAAGGCCAGGGCTAGGAGTAGGACTGGTACTATCATGAGAAGAGATAGCTGACTCCATCGCAATTTCTGATAGCTTCCGCGAATATCTCCCTCCTCTGGGGCGTCTTCTTGGTTCATATATTATTCTACCGACAGGTTGCTTCTGAGTTTTAGCACTCGGATCATATGGAATAGGGATTGCTTTATCTTCTTTCTTATTATAACTACCTGTCAAAGCCTTTTCTAGATCAACGACTTCCTTTTCCAGCTCACCAACAATTTCTTCATCTTCTATTTCCAATTCGCTAACCTCTTCATCTTCCTTATTTTCTTTATGGCGGCGTCGTTTTGGCCCATATAATTTCTTAGCAATTTGTACCTCCTGAACTCCAAGACTTGAATCTTTTGGAAGAGAGTTTTTATGATCTTCTTCATTATTGCCACTACTAGTCAAAACTTTTTCAAGATCAGCGTCTTCCTTTTCCAACTCATCATCAATTTCCCCATCTTCCTTTTCCAATTCAAGGACCATTTCTTCATCTCCCTTATTTTCTTTACGGCGGCGTCGTTTTGGCCCATATAATTTCTTAGCAATTTTTACCTCCTGAACTCCAAGACTTGAATCTTTTGGAAGAGAGTTTTTATGATCTTCTTCATTATTGCCACTACTAGTCAAATCTTTTTCAAGATCAGCGTCTTCCTTTTCCAACTCACCGTCAATTTCCCCATCTTTCTTTTCCAATTCAAGGACCATTTCTTCATCTCCCTTATTTTCTTTACGGCGGCGTCGTTTTGGCCCATATAATTTCTTACCAATTTTTACCTCCTGAACTCCAACACGTGAATCTTTTGGAAGAGAGCTTTTATGATCTTCTTCCTTATTGCCACTACTAATCAAAGCTTTTTCAAGACCAACGTCTTCCTTTTCCAACTCACCATCAATTTCCTTATCTTCCTTTTCCAATTCAAGTACCATTTCTTCATCTCCCTTATTTTCTTTACGGCGGCGTCGTTTTGGCCCATATAATTTCTTATATGGAAGATCAGCGTCTTCCTTTTCCAACTCACCGTCACTTTCCCCATCTTTCTTTTCCAATTCAAGGACCATTTCTTCATCTCCCTTATTTTCTTTACGGCGGCGTCGTTTTGGCCCATATAATTTCTTACCAATTTTTACCTCCTGAACTCCAACACGTGAATCTTTTGGAAGAGAGTTTTTATGATCTTCTACCTTATTGCCACTACTAATCAAAGCTTTTTCAAGACCAACGTCTTCCTTTTCCAACTCACCATCAATTTCCCTATCTTTCTTTTCCAATTCAAGTACCATTTCTTCATCTCCCTTATTTTCTTTACGGCGGCGTCGTTTTGGCCCATATAATTTCTTAATCTTTTTCCAAAGATTTCGTGAATCTTTTGGAAGAGAGTTTTTTTTATCTTCTTCACTACTGGTCAAAGCTTTTTCAAGATCCGCAACTTCCTTTTCCAATTCACCAGCCATCTCTTCATGCTCTTTACTTTCCTTAGAAGATAAGTCAGCCTTTAGGGTCACAACTTTCGAAGTAGAAGCAGAAAGATCCGATGAAAACTCTGCCTCAGCTTCAATACTTAATGACCTTCTAGAAAACCTTCCCCCTCCACGGCGAAATTTCCGGCCACGTGCACGTACAACTTTTAGTCCATGTTTTGCACTAGTAAGTGACGACTTATAGGTCGTTTTGCCCAAGTCTTCTAAAACAGGGAATACATCTTCTTTATTATCATGGGCACCAGTCAAGGCTTTTTCACTATCAACATCTTCTTTTTCTACATCACAAACCATTTCTTTATCGTTAAGATCCGATGAAAACTCAGTCTCAGCTTCAATGCTTAATGATCTTCTAGAAAACCTTCCCCCTCCACGGCGAAATTTCCGGCTACGTGCACGTACAACTTTTAGTCCACGTTTTGCACTAGTGAGTGACAGCTTATAAGTCGTTTTACCCAAGTCTTCCAAAACAGGGAACATGTCTTCTTTATTATCTGTACCAGTCGAGGCTTTTTCAGTATCAACATCTTCTTTTCCTAAATCACAACTCATTTCTTTATCATTCTCATTTTTCTGAGCAGATAGTTGAGAACTTAAAGATAGTTGAGCACAAGAAGACCAATGCAGTGCAAGATCAATCTTTCTCACTAACTGTTGACATTCTGTACAGAAAAACATTTCATTAGGCTTCAAAATAAAACGTGTCAGACAGAGGCGCGTATGGACATCAAGGTCTGGATGGGATGGAAACTGAATGTTGCACACAGGGCAGGCTATACTTGTTGTTGGTAATGGAGTTCCTAGGCTCGTCAAACGATCCGCTGAATGGTGATCTTTGTAATGAAGATGCCTATTGTCAGTAATTTTATCACATACGTTACAACGAAAATCCCCGTTGTCAGTCCCTTGACCTATAAAAGAGGATGTGCGTCACAAAGTTTCCATAAAAAGTTAATTTTACTTCATGTATTCAGTAATTACTGCAGATTGAGTTCAGGGATTGAAAACTTACAAGACAAAATCTTTTCTAGGCAGCCTTTCAGTTTTTCTGCGGGGAGGGGGGATGCTCTGAATTTTGATGCAGATATCCCCCTCCCCCTACCCTATAGGTCTTGGTCGCTATATATTGAAAAAAAATTACAGGCAGATATACCCTCAACATGGGGTATGATTTTGATGAAAATTATACAATGGAATTTAATGTGTCTGAGAACTCTGAGGAACATCCCTGGAGGGATGTTCCTGGAGGGAGGGATGTCCCTGGAGACTGGAGGCTTTAAACTCCTTTTTAAATTAAAAAAAAAACTACGTTTCTTTCCAAGAAGGAGGGCCACGTACACGTGTGTAATTGTTCGGTTAATTATTTCAGTATTATACTCATTTTTGCGATGTCCTAGTTTACTTTGTTTGTTTCAATAAAGGAAATACACACAAGTTTCATTTTTTGTCTCTCAATTACTTCAAGAGAGTTGCAGCTTCTGTGCAGAACAACAACGTTGACCATACTACACAACAAGTTGACAGTTTCAGATTATCGCAATTTTCTGTGATGTCGCAATTTAATTTTTTTGTTTTGATAAATAAAATGAATTTTAGTTTCTTTTTTTTGTCCCTCAATTACTTCACGAATTTCACAAATTCTATACAGAACAATAATGTTGATCGAAATGCACAATTTTTTCAGTTTCAGTATTATCTGATTTTTTGCCATGTCCTAACTTAGTTGAATTGTTTCAATAAATGAAATGCATGTTAGTTTCAGTTCTTTTTTGTCTCTCAATTACTCCACGAGTGTTGCGACTTCCGTACGGAAAAACTATGTTGACCATACTACACAATTTTTTGTTTGTTTCAGTATTATCCCCTTTTTGCGATATGGCAACTTAGTTTCTTTGTTTTGATAAACAAATGAGTTTTAGTTTAATTTTTTTTGTCTCTCAATTCCTCCACGAATGTCACAACTTCTGTACAGAACAACGGTATTCTACAAGGAACAACGTTCTACACAAAAAGTTGGCAGTTTCAGTATAATCCCGTTTTTTTGCGATGTCCTAATTTAGTTGGGTTGTTTTAATAAATGAAATGCATTTAAGTTTCATTTTTTTTTGTCTCTCAATTACTCAACGAATGTCACAACTCCTGTACAGAGCAACAATACTGACCAAAAATTTTTAGTTTCAGTGTTATCCAGAAATTTTTGTGATGTCCTAATTTAGTTTGATTGTGATTGTAAATGAAATGTATTTCAGTTTCTTTTTTTGTCTTTCAATTACTCCACGATTGTCACAACTTCTGTCTAGTGACAGATTTGATATTTTACTGATAAAGATTCAGTTTCAGTACTTTATTGACTTAAGTTTCACATAAAGACGGAACAAAAATCCTGTACGAAACAAGAATACTGACCAAAAATTTTAAGTTTCAGTGTTATCTAGAAAATGTTTGCGATGTCCTAATTTAGTTTGATTGTTATGATAAATGAAATGTATTTTAGTTACATTTTTTTTGTCTTTCAATTACTCCACGATTGTCACAACTTCTGTTTAGTGACAGATTTAGTATTTTACTGATAAAGATTCAGTACTTTGTTGACTTAAGTTTCACATAAAATATTCATTTTCTTTTCTGAAGAAGTTTAAGTTTCTTTTCTGAATTCTGAAAACGATTCAGAATAAAGATTCAGTTTCAGTACTTTATTGACCTAAGTTTCACATAAAGAACTCATTTTCGGTTCTGAAGAAGTTTCAGTTTCTTTTCTGAAGTTTGAAAACGATTCAGAATAAAGATTCAGTTTCAGTACTTTATTGACTTAAGTTTCACATAAAGAATTCATTTTCTTTTCTGGAGAAGTTTCAGTTTCTTTTCTGAATTCTGAAAACGATCCAGAATAAGATTCAGTTTCAGTACTTTATTGACTTAAGTTTCACATAAAGAATTCATTTTCATTTCTGAAGAAGTTTCAGTTTCTTTTCTGAATTCTGAAAACGGTTTAGAATAAAGATTCAGTTTCAGTTCTTTATTGACTTAAATTTCATATAAAGAATTCATTTTCTTTTCTGGAGAAGTTTCAGTTTCTTTTCTGAATTCTGAAAACGATCCAGAATAAGATTCAGTTTCAGTACTTTATTGACTTAAGTTTCACATAAAGAATTCATTTTCATTTCTGGAGAAGTTTCAGTTTCTTTTCTGAATTCTGAAAACGAGTCAGAATAAGATTCAGTTTCAGTACTTTATTGACTTAAGTTTCACATAAAGAATTCATTTTCATTTCTGAAGAAGTTTTAGTTTCTTTTCTGAATTCTGAAAACAATTCAGAATAAAGATTCAGTTTCAGTACTTTATCGAATTTCACCTAATTTACCCCGATCTAGTTCCTTTGTTTACTTATGACATTTTTTTCTTACTCTGCAAGTATCACAAATTCTATAAAATGACAGATAGTCAATCAGAATTAACTGTTATTCTGGCCAACTATCTATTCAAAAATAGTCAACTTTTTTTTATGATAATAGAGTGACATAGTTGCGGTAAATTTAATACACTAGAATTGTTTTAAGCAGCATATTGGCAGGGGTATCATAAAGAGCCATCCTTCCAAGCCTACATAATGAAATTTAAGGTGATATTGTTTAACACCATTTTAGCGCTGTTCCAGTGAGTTATTTATCATTTCTTTTTTCAATCTTGATTGTAGAGTGATATTAGTCACTCCACAACCACACTCCTACTGTTATCACTTAATCAACTCTACATTCGTCTTGGTGACTTTTAGAGCATTCAGAATTCAAGGCCACTCGAGCGGTGGATTAGAAAAAAACCTGCATCGTCTAATGAAAAAATAAGGCTAAAAGGGATATCTATTTTTTGTTTGAACAAAAGAAAATTGTTTATTGTTTAAGCCAGATTCTATACTAATCATTCATCTTTGTTTATACTAACGTTTCCATAGAGGTATTTGTATTACGCTTTATTCTTTTAATCACAAATTTCGTTCTTACTTTGCCAAGAGAAGTGGAGTAAGACAGAGAGAGGTGGTTACAAGATGACTTCACCAGATTATTTCTTAAAACCTGATTTCCCCCTTGAGACACATACCCACTATTTTGTGATCACAGGATACAGCTCGCTGAGACAACAAAAAACAACAATAGAAGATTGGTAACAAAATGAATAAATGTAAAAAATCAATGGAATCCCCTTGAGACACATACCCACTGTTTTGTGATCACAGGATACAGCTCGCTGAGACAACAAAAAACAACAATAGAAGATTGGTAACAAAATGAATAAATGTAAAAAATCAATGGAATAATTACAAAGAAATATAATAATAGTAAAATATAATAATATAAATATAAAAAAATAATAATAATATCTATGAAGAAAATTTGAGTTCACTGGGCGGATGGACCAAAGGCCACCTGGGTACCTACGATCTATATTTTCCCTTGAAGAAGCCTGGCACTTCGATATTATTGCTGTCACGATTTAAGGTCAAATCTGACATATCCACACTTTCAAGACAATTGCTGAAAACCATTTGCTAAGCCGTTCTCAAAGGGAGGATCAACAGGGCAATGTTTTTTCAATCAAATTTTGATCCTAAATAGTCCTGCTGGTCCTTCCCTTAAAAAAAAAAAAATATATATTGTATATCAGTTTTTGGCAAACATCCCAGAAGTGTGAAAATATAAGATACGATCTTCAGGGATGAGAGCAACAATAGGGGAAACTTTATACCACTTAAACATGGCTGCAATGAAAATATTACCTTTTACAACTGGCACGAAGTATCTCTTACTGCAACGGGACATGTGCACATAATAAGGTTTGGCAGGTTGTCCACAATAGACACAGTTCTTCGTACACGAAGAGTCCACTGTCTCTGATTTCTCTGATCCCGGCCTCGGTGATTCACTAGGTGAATGAATCTCAGGGTTTTCCAATTTTGGCTGAAGCAAATCAATCGATGTCTCAATTTCTTTTTTCTTAGATTGTGTCTTAGGCAGATCAACCGGTGTCTGAACCATTGATTGCTTTGATTTTGGCTTCGGTTTATAGTCCGAGGCCTGGGTCGTTATTTGCTTCGACTTTGGTTTAGGCTTGTACTTAGAAGCCGCGGTTGCCAACTCTATGGTTTTCGGCTTAGCGTCATGATCAAATACCTGACTCGTTGGTCGGGAATCGACTGGTACCTCGTTGACCTGGTTAGATGTCGACTCGGAATTATTATGCGAAGCCTGAAACCTTTTTTGCTTTGATTTTGGCTGAGGCTTATATTCCATGGCTTGAACCGGTATTTGCTTTGATCTTGGCTTGGGCTTATAACCGGAGACCTGACTCGTTGACTTGCATTTGTCCTTCAACCCCTGACTTAGGTCTTGAATTTCTGCATCTTTGGAACTTGGCTTCGGAACGTGCACCTTGTGTCCAGAAAAACCACCTTTAAGATTAAAATAAATTCATTTTAAAAATAAATCTAGATGAACTTCAATTGAATTACACAAATTACCAATCCGTTAATTTCATTAGAAAGTCAATTAAATAGGAGATTTAAATTTAAAGAGAAGCTTGAAGACGGATGCTTGTATGATCTACCCATCAAAAGAATCTGATTTTTACGCTTTTCTAAACATAATAAATTCATCCAGCCTAAACACGACCACAAGCAGTTGTTAGCACAGAAAAAAACGTGCATAAATTTGTATTGCAGTTCCAAAAAGTAATATTGGAAATTAGCTGTGAAGGTGGGTATGCCCTGTTTTACAGGCAAGATTACCAAAACCCTACTTTTTGGGCATGAGCCAAATTGGCTCTTGAGCCAAAAAAGTAGCTTGTCCCTCATAGGATGGGATAGTCACAAGGAAGGATCTAATGGGAACTGGAAGAGTTAATTAGAATACTTTTGGGCCTCATTTTCTGGTTCCTCTTCAGTTACTTTTGACTTTCATAGAGATAACTAGAATTTTTTAATTTTTAATCAAATCCCAAAAATTTCAAAAGCAGCTTGTCCTCTCATAGGATGGGATAAAATCACAAGGAAGGATCTAATGGGAACCAGAAGAACTAATTAGCATATTTTGAGGCCTCGTTTTCTGGTTCCCCCTCAGTCACTTTTGACTCTCATAGAGATCTCTATAATTTTTTGAACTTTCAATCAAATGCACTCTGAAGTCATTCCCATAGGGAATGGCCCTAAGACAAAACAAAATTTACACTGTACAAAAGGCAGCGCTTCAACACTGTCTTTGAACTACAGCACTGTACTATAGGCAGCGCTTGAGTGGTGTCTGAAAAAAGTTGAATATAAAAGTAAATTTTTATTCGAGAAAACAATTCTATTAGAGATTCAGCTAAGAGGAATAAAAACAAGGTAAACTATCAAAGGAGGGCTAATGAAATATCTTTTGCAAGAAAGCAACGCTAATGACGAAGACACAGAAAAGAAAAGAGACAAAAAAAAGAAGACAAAGAAACAAACAAAGAAGATAACAAAGAGAAGACGAAACAAACAGACAAGAAAACAAAAAATAAAAGAAAGAAAAAAACAAAAGAAAAGAGACAATATACTATAAAAAGTGAAAATCATAGTTGCAGCAGAAGCTGCATCCAGTAGACCCAACCCAACCACAGCCCACAGTAACCAAGAGTTTAAAATTTTTGTTTAAAGGTGATTATGGAATGATAACTATTATATACCTTTAATTTCATAAGTAGCACAATAGTCCTGCTAGACAGGGTGGAAATGGTTCAATCTGTTACTTATTTGTTAATTCTTTCTTTTGACGAAGTCACTTCGCATGGAAGGAGTTGTTGCAGACTTCTGAGAAGGATCGTTCAATTTAAGATTGACATCTCTAATGGCCTTTTTAGTGTCGAAAGTAATTAAGCAGCAATCGTCCACCCTCTTACATTCTTTATAGCTACCTGCCCTCCCTTTAGCCCCCAGAGACATCCTACTAAAATTTTGAGATAGACATTCTGTTTACAATCATAAGGTCCAATAACTATACCTCTAGGGAAAAAAAAAAAAAAAACACAACAAAAAAACAAACCCTGGGACAAGAGTTGTAGATTACGGAATTCACCCATTGTTTATACATAGGTTTTATTATTGGGTTGCTGGGAAGGAGGGAATGCTTGATCATAGGTGTCTGAAAAGCTTACTGTATTAGAGTGAAACTTTCAAGGGATGTTGAATTAAAGCAAATGAAACTATGTGTATCCAGGTTATCGAAGGGCTTATCTACAATATCTCAGGAGGGTTAAAGGTATGAAGTTGAAACATTCAGTGCATGTTGAGGAGAATAGTGAACTATATCGACACTACATCCACGTTGTGCAGAAGACGTTTGCTATATTCATTCCATGAGCGTCTAACGGCATTGAATTGAAACTTTGAGGGCATGTTGGGATGGGGGGGATGTTGAACTAATTCAAAAGACACTATGGACATACAGAGCGTCAAAATATTTTAGGAGCATCTAGGGCCATTAAGTTTAGACTTTCAGGGCATTTTGAGCTAAATCAAAAGACACAATGCGCATACATGTTGT
Organism: Artemia sp. Qi Xiang Cuo; assembly: GCF_049724085.1. NCBI lineage: Eukaryota > Metazoa > Arthropoda > Branchiopoda > Anostraca > Artemiidae > Artemia > Artemia sp. Qi Xiang Cuo. The sequence continues at coordinate 13,216,107 of NC_142797.1, read as the reverse complement.
GGTAAGGACGAACCTGCGATATCTCGGGAAAGGGTAAAGAAAGGGTCTCCAGGAGAGGATAAGGAAAGTGTCTTTTTCAATTATTTATTATATTAACATCACGAATGGTGTTTTTACCCCGTCTGATCTCGCCTAAGGTGAAAATGGGGTACCAAGTGATGGAATTTTTCAATTCTGATGTCCTTTTGGGTCTCCCTAGACCTGACTTAATAGGAAATGACCTTTCAATCCAAAAAATACTTTACAAATTAAGATTCTGATTTTTCATCCCCCTTTGAACTCGTTTAGGGCGGAAATGAGGTACTAAGCTATGGAATTTTCTAATTATGATGCCATTTATGGTCTCTTCAGATTTGAATAACGACCTTTCAATCTAAAAATATTGTAGAAATTTAAATTCGAGATTCCATCCCTTTTCTCTGAAAAAAGAGTATTTCTACACGGCCGATTTTGGATGTGCCTTTAAGCAAATTTTTCTGAACATTTTGGTAGCAAAAACATATCTGTAGCTCAAATGCCAGGCCAGGTCAAAATCGTATTTTTAATGGACTCAAATTACAATAGATTGAAGGAACATGCTAGTTTAGCATGCGTGAGTCTGTGAAGGATTAGCAGGAAGGAGAAAATTGAATTTATGCCAGACTTACTTACTTAAATTGAAATTAATTATTTTCACACTAGAATGAAGAAACTGGTTATTTTAGTGTCTGCAAAGATAAATAAGAAAAAGGAAATGAACTCACGCATGATTTCTTATCCACCCTGGGATAGAATGAAGTTATTTTGGTATCTGTGAAAGGTAAACGAGAGAGAGGAATCGAGTTCATGCCAGAAAAAAATTATGTGACTTATGTGAGCTACGTCATCTACATACATTCAAAGAGAAAAAATTACATTATTTTTTTCTCTAGGGGTGTCCGTATCGTTTTTAGTATCTATGACACGGTGTTTTTTTTTAACATCTGAAAAAAATAAATAAAGAGAACGAATTGAATTCACACCAGAATTTCGTATTAAACTGAAATTGCTGATTTGTCACCCTATGACTTGAAACTATAGAATAAAACAATAATTTTGCCAACGCGTAATTTAGATATTTCAGAAGGCAAATGCATTAGAACATTCCTGGTTGTTACTGAATTATGAAAAAACACAATTAAAGCAGAAATATAACGACAAGGGAAAAGCTGGTATTTTTTTTTTGTATCTAAGACGTCATGCGAAATGACATGATTTTGAATTAATTCCGACAGCTAGAGCAAAAGGCATGGAAAACTTTCTGAGGTAATGATGCACAAAAATGCAGCAGAGCAAGATCTGCGGCGAGAAGACATGCAAAAACTATTATCACAACGAATCTCAAATGAAAATAATAGACAAAGAGATCTGCGGTTAGAAGATAAACGACAGGGATGATCACATTGAACCATAAACAAAATCTGCGGTACGAAAAGAATCAACGGTGTGAATCAAAACGAGTCCCAGGAGAAAACAGATTTTATAAAATGGATGATTCTTTGATGCATTAACAGGAATAATGAATTGAATTCACGCCAGAATTTCTTAATTCAATTGAAATTATTGATTTGACACCTCATGGCTTAAACTAAAGAATAACTTTATGATTATACAAAAGCATTATTAGAGATTCACATAAATACAAGGCTGCCGCGTGCCAAGTGCAGGAGCTCAGGCTCCCGGTACTTTATATCTTTTTGTTAGCTGAAACCTAGTCAAAAACAAACCACGGGGAATGACTCAACTATGACATCATACCCCAGAAAAACCAACTTTTCGAAAGATGTGTGCGTTGTATCATCTTGTTTATGAAGATAAAGTTTTGTAATAAGAATGCCTTTTACATTAATTAACTTTTTCTACATATGAAAATCATGTCGACACAAAATTGGCTTTCAAATGAGCCCTAACATATCTTTCTATGTTTCAGTGCCCCACTAGCGGTGACGAAAAAGAAGATGAAGAAGAGAAGCCACATCACTGTATCCCATGCTTAAAGTGGGTTTCATGGTTGTTTAAGATGGGGGGGGGGGTAATTCTCCTAGCGTGGGGTTTTTGGCTCCAATGTTGGAGCCGAACGGCTTCGGTATTCCAATGTTGCAGTCTTCATTCTAATCCAACACCATTTTCGAGTGGGTTCACGCTATTTTCCGAAATTTCAAAAACCTGTTCTTGCAATGAAATTTTTAATTTTGCAAATAAAATTAATATTAATCAAAATATTAGTTACCATTCCTAAATGGGGATTTTTCCTCGCTTGACAATTTCTTTTCCAAATCGCGTATTTCAACTTTCCGTTACTATAAGCTACAGTTCGTTCTTTATAAGGTAGCATCTGACGCCAAAACCATGATTACGAAAAGCGCTAATATTAAATACATCACTTATAAAAGAAGAAATTTACTTCTCAAAATTAATTTAGGGATGCTTATAAACATCCAATTGTTTAAATTCATTAAAATTCTTGAAACAACTTGACTAGTTATAGCTTTGATAAACCGTAATAGGACTAGAAACAAAAACACAAAGTAAAATAAATTTATTAAGTATTTATTAAGTAAAATTAAAAGCTATCGATGAAAAGGACGATTACAATACAATATTCTAACAAGAGTAGTTCAAATGAATCCATTTTGGCAAGTGTTGACAAATGATAACTATTGCACCTTGGGCTGGTGTGTTTTCGGAATTATGGTCGTAATTATAATTCTTGGACTTCTTTGTTTCTATGCAAAAAAAACGCAAACCCTTACCTTCCCCCTACAATGTGGCATAGCGGCTCGCTCTTTAGATTATAATTGAAACTTTTGATTGATTTATTAGAAAATCCTAATTCAAATTAAATATTAAATAATAATCAAATAATCTGAAATTAAATATACAATTTTAATAGATTAGATATAAATATCATTCCCAATATTTACAGTCTTAAATTGAATATGAGACTGCCTTTTATTACACAATCAAAGAAAATTAACAACTTTTTAAAGGGTAATACTCACTACAGCACAATTATAAGAAATCAATCTAACGAAAAGAAAGCTTAGAAAAATCATATTTGGTTTTAGCTACAGAATTAGGGTTGTTGAAAAAGTCCAAGACACGTTTGGTTAATGGGTGACAATAGTAATTCATTCTTATCTTTCATTTAGTCATATTACTTGAAAGCAAGGAAAAGGCCGAAGAAACTCGAATTTTTCTGGGCTTTCAAAACCCAAGCTATATTTGGTGCTAGGTTAGAATGTTTTGGGTTTGAAACAAGAGGAGCGCTTTTCTATATAAATTTTATATTTCTAATAAATTTCAGATATATTTTAATATTTCAGGTAAATATTTGCTTGAAAGCTGTTCGTTTCCACTTTCCGGTTCTAGTGTAGAATCACTCCTCCTCACAGTGAAACACTATACAATACCAAAAACAACTATGAAAAATTCTAAAATGTTAACTTATATCTTTCCTAAAACCGCTTCAATTTACTTACCCCAGTCCTAAAGTGCAAATTCATAGCCCAAATAATATAATCTCCATGTATTTTCCATGCGTCACATCTTTCCTCAAATACATTTAACAGCAAAGAAGCAATGTCAACAAAATCAAGAAACGGAGAAATGCATGGAGAATATACAATTTGGGCTGTATATTTGTATATAAGGGGATGGGAGGAGTGGAGGCAGAGTAAAGTGAATTGCTTTAAGGAACAATGTAAGTCAGATATCCTCAAAATGTGGGGCGCAAACCTCTGGAAAGGGGCGGGTCAAAAGCTTTATAGGGAGGGGTGCAAGAAAACTTGAAAATTAACATTGTATTGGTACGACAGAAAAAGATTTGTGAACTTTGAGTAACAGTAATCATGTCCTGTATAGTGTAGGCCTAATATAAGTATTTTAGAATTTTTCAAGTTGTTTCCAGAATTTCATAGTGACTCCACCTATAATTTATCGGAGTTTTTTTGTGACTACTTGTGCCTTTCTTACAATTATTCTGTGGTTGCACCCAATATTGGGTGCAACCTAAAGTTGTGATCACAACTTAAAGTTGTGATTATGTATTAAACCTTAGCGAAAGCAAATAGCATCCCTCCGTTTGATAATTATTATAATTTTGTTTCGTTTTGCTCAAAAATTTCAAACCAAGCGAGTAACTCCCCTCTCCCCCCTCCAGCTGCCTGGATTTACTGATTTCATTGGGTTTACACTGAAACTGGTATTATGAACCTGCTATTGATGAGAAATAAATACAAAATTTAATACAAAGCAACAAAATCAGCCAACTTTCAAACTTAGTCTAGGGATTAAGATACACGTGGCTTACCGTTTAGGAACTACCGATACTTTATCCCGAATCCCTTTATGTTCTTACAAGTGGATGCTTTACTTTGTCTCAGTTAGGGCTGTAGGAGCTCGTTATAAGTTAACCAAATCCAGACATTTTCAATACACCGACTCCAACTCCACAGCCCTAGTCTCATGAACCCCTTAGTGTTCAAACTAATCAACTAATCAAACTAATTTTCACCTTAGTGATAAAAATCATATTCAAATTCAATTTTATGCCATCCTTAAGGTGAGACTTTAATCCCATAGCTACGAGTCCTACTGCACAGAACATGCCGAATCACCTCTAATATGATTCATGTTTTTTCAAACTCGAACAAACTTTTTCAGGTTTGTTCAGTAGTTAAAATTTTTTGACCAGTGGACTGAGCTACGCAGGGTGAAACGAATTTTAGACATAAAAACGGGGTCCTGTGTATGCCGCCCCCCCCCACTGAAAATCCACCCGCGGAAATGCTATCTTCCAATATAAAAAACCTTTATGTGTCACCAAGTCATTTCAATAGTTGGTACCCCTACACTTTACAAAAGAAAAATAAACTTACTTTACAAAAAAAAATCCAGTCTAAAATGACATTTTTTTTGGTTGAATATTTTACTGAGATCACTCACAAAGTTCAATTGACCTGTTCTGTCAACCTGCAAGGTTGAGTTTCAAGGCAGCTAATCAATTAAAGAGCCGCCCCATACGAATTTGATACAAACAGGATATCAAATGCAATGTAAAATCAACCATTGTTGTTACGTTTCCGAATAGCAATGACGTGATTGGTTTCTAGTCATTCTCGTCCCACTGTCAAACTCCAATTTGACTTTTTTTTGTATGGAATTTCAGCTAGAAGAGAATTTAAGAACAAAATGCTATGGGTTATTTTACCACTGGAGATATACTAGTTAGTCTGCGTCAGGAGCACAAATTTTCAGTAAGAATAACAGTCACAATAGGGACATAGCTCTAAAGCTTCAATACTAGAGAAGGTCAATACGGGACAAAATAAGATTAAATGATGAAACTGGTACTTGCAATTCTGAGACTAGAGACAAACAAAGGAAGAAAGAAGAAGAAAAACATACTCATGAGTGCAGAGGCTGCCGCTTCGAAGTCTTCAGTCTTTATACTTGGTGTACCTACACGATGCACTTTTGAAACATGTTTTGACGACTGGCCAAAGGAAACTGAATTTCTGCGATATTTACGTCTTGGAGATGCAGCTTCTAGAAGGAGACATTTGCTATATTGACATGCCTGTATACATACAGGCGGTTGAAAAACCCTTGCCTAAAATTTAATTTCACCTATCATTACCTCTCTCGGGAAAGCCTCTTGATATTCTCAGCCCTTAGAGTTTATAAGTTTCCGCAGGTATATTATAATAATACTTTTATTATACATATTATATGTTTTATACTTTTTTTAGTGCCCAATCGCCCGCTTCTGTTTTATTAATTTTGGTACTTAATTAAAGCATGGAAAGTTTTCAGGATATGGTGTATTGTTACACTGTCATTGGAAGAGCGTATAGCCTACTGATAAAACGTGGAAGTGCTTGAACATCTGGATGTGGTCGAAAAATGGCTCACAACTTTAACAGGTAATTGTGACAAGCAAACAAAAAGACAGTAAGTTGAAAAAAACGAGTTAATTGTAAATAAAAAAAAAGAGTTAATTCATTGAAAACTTACTACCACTAACAATTCGTAACAGCACCAAATCGGTTGAGGGTAGTTCAACTACGTATGCTCTTCCTTCATCCAAATTTCTTCAAATATCAACTCGTTACCTCTCACCTGATGTCCCAATATCTTTTAAGTCCCTTTTTATGATCTCTTCTTATCCCATTCGGACCTTGTGATAAAGCAATGGAGAGAACCATGCCTCTTGATTAAACGTTTCCAGGTTCAACCCCGCATGTCGCAAGGAAAGGAAAAGAACATAAAATTTTGTATGTCCTGTAGTGGCGCAGTAGGTTAGACCTCAGGTTGGTAACACGGAACCAGAGATCAAACCTTGCTGTAGCAACACACTGGAGGGCCGACGCACGGACCTTAGTAGTCAAAAGTGTCGTTAATCCGCAACTCACCGTAGCACCAAGCCACCTGAAGCCAACACAGCTGCGCACGCTCCTCCTCCATCCCAATCTATTCAAAGCCTCCCTTATTACACCCTCCCAGGAAGTTCCCTTTTTCCTTTGAATCTTTGTTTATGAAATCCTCTCACCCCAACCACGGACGACCTGGTAGCCCTAGATGGTTGGTCGAAAAGAACAATCTTCGACAATCTGTCATCCTTCATCCGCAGAACGTGCCTTAGCCATCTCAACCTTTCTCTCATTACAGCCCTAGAAAGCGGGATTGAACCATAGTTTTCGTAAAGCCTTTATTTTGAAATAGGGTCAGTTAGCCGGGTACCCAGAACGATCCATAGGGGATTTCCCTGGAAAACATCTAGCAAATCTTCTTTCGTTTTTCGGAGCACCCATGCTTCAGAACCATATTTGACCACTATTCACTGTAGCTTCCAATATTCTAATCTTGGTTTGCAGACTTATCTTCCCATTCTTACTTACTTACCCTACTCAGGGACAACTTATTTTTATTTTCACCCCTGATGGATGACCAAAAAGCACAACATATAGATTAAAACGAAACAAAGCTTTCTACAAAAAGCAAAGAGTTAATTTAAAACTCAAATAGATTAGAAACTAGCTTACACTTTCAATTCTTTGGTTCAAATGCAGTACACATGATGACACAAATACGACATACGTATTATGGATATTAGTAAGCTTATTAATCAGTCTCACGGGCAAACAGCAACCATCGCTACAGAATTCCACTACTTTCTACATATTATTCCCGTTTTCAGTTCTTTTCGGTATGCGTGCCCATGGAGAGCCATCCACACTTTCCTTGGCCAATATAAAATTTCAGTAACAGCTCCCAAAAGCGTCAAACGAGGCGGGAAACATCTTATAACGTCCAATTCACGCTGCTAGGAACTGAAGATTGTCTCACGTGAATATGGCACCAAAGCCTGGGGAGGGTTTAGAGCGTCAGTTCCAACATCGAAAAGTCCACAATCATAGTTGCCGCAATAGCTGCCAAGAGCAAGCTATGCCCTATTACAGGGGTTAGCAACCTATGACCCGCGGGTGAGCGAGTAACCCACCTTAGTTCCGAAGAAACCATGACATAAAAAAGTAAATTATAATTATAAAAAGTAAAAAGTAAAAGTAAATTATAATACACAACATTAAACGAACTTTTTTAGACTAAAAAACCAAAAATACATAGACGACTTGGTTTTCGCGCGCACGTCAATTTTGTCCCTTAAACCTCCACCCTAACAACATGCACGTACTGCGAGCTACAGAGTAATAGCGGATACGTTTGGGATAGAATCGGCGCGGTGTGTATCGTTTTTTTTTCAGTTGTATTGTAGAACATGTTCAGTAGTGGAGTCCTGTAGTTATGCAGCTACAATATTAATAAGCATTAACTAAGTGAAATGATGATCTTTTTTCTTCTTTTTTTAGATCACCATGAACAAAAGAAAGCAAAACAAGTAGGAAAAATACTGACGCATCAAAAATAGTTACAAATTGGTAGGTATTTTGTATATAGATATGATTACCACTAGGAATTAAATGTTGAGTTGCAATTTTCTTCATTACACAAAGATGCAAGTGAAATGATAAATGTAGAAAATCTGAATACATTGCCAAACATAGGCTACATAACATTTTGAAAAAAAAATATAAATACTTAAGAGTTTTGTTACCCCCCACAATCATGCTACATCTGCCAAATTTGTTGCCGTTCTTAGCATCGGTATGAACAGAAAACCGTTTAAAGATGCAGAGTATTTGAAAAAACGCATTCTAAGTTGTTCCGAACGTTTATTTAACGATTTCGTAAGTAAAAAACAAATAACTGAGAAAACCAAAGAAAAACCAATGACAGTTAGAACAGTTCAACGTCACGTTGAAGGTCAAATATATCGAAAAAGATTGAACATGATTTGTCATTTAGTGACATGATTAGCTAAGAGTACCGATATAAATAGTATGGACAGACTTGCTATTATTATTAGATTTGCATTAATAAATAACTCGAAAGTCGATGAAGAACTACGCATTCTTGCTTTAATGAATGACATGACCAAAGGCACTCATATTTTCCCAAGAGTTTACAAATTTCAGATACGGGCAAATATTAGATCTAAAAAGTAAATTACTTCCAATAACAAATAATGGTGCTCCAAGTATGAGAGGTAAAGATGTTGGATTTGTAACACTGACAGAAAATGAACTTAGCCGCTCACTGTAATTGTTCAGTTGTGTGTATTTATTTCATTACATTTACGTATATGTATGAATTGCATTATATCTGTTCTATTTTACTCCATCATACATGTATCTACATTGTATTATGTATTTCATTGTATTACTTGTATTTTACTGTATCGAATATGTATTTACATTGTATATTTGTATTTCAAAGTGAATTGATATTTTCATCGTTGATACCATTTTTATATTATATGTATGTAAATGTATGTATTTCATTTTATCATTTGTATTTCACTGTATCATACATGTACATTGTATCATACAATGTACATACGTATCATACGTATATTGTATCATACATTGTATATTTATATTTCTTTGTATTATATATTAAAATCTATTTGCAAAGGCATCGACGTAAGGATGTGATTGTAAAAGATGTGTCCTCTTTTTTATCTTCTTTTTTTTCCTCCACAGCTAGCAGGACACAGGAATATCATGGAGAGCTCTTTGAGGGCTCATTTTAAAGGAAATTACTATATCTATGTACTTTTGCAATTATCAAAATAAGATAACAGCATGGTCAGCATTAATGCACACGCGATTCAAAGCTTTTGTGGAGGAAATTGAATCAATATATGGAGATTTATATGCAATACGACGGTTATATCAAGGTAAAGTTCTTAATAAATTTGATTTGATGATAAACAAACATTTTTTAATGAAATCGGTGAATATGATCTCGAGCTCAGTAATAAACAATGGCCTTGTTCTTAACAGACATAATTACAATGATTATTTGCAAAGGCATCTATGCAACAACTAAAGGATGTAAAGAAATTTCAATGTACAACTCCATGGAACTAACCACACAATATTGAAAGTGTAGGGGGAATAGGAGGGTCTTACATCGAAAATATTATTATTTAAAATGGAACATGGCTTCTGTGTAACATTGATTTAATTTAGGTACAAGTTATTAAAATGGGTAAACGACGACAACTTGATGTTTTGATAAAACTAGCATTATAAACCAACTGGTTTCTCCAAAAAAACACAAAAAAAAGCTAAAAACTACTCTAAATATTTAGTTATTTTCCTATAATATTCAGCATAATTCAACTTTCACTACCACTTGGTATGATCATTTTAGTGTGCATGGACCTAAAGACATTCAAGATTTTAAACTAAGAAAAAGAAAAGTGTTTTGACTTAACCAGTCTTAAGTGGTTGAGTACTATCATGAGTACTTGAGTACTGTCTTCGGCACTACTCAAGACAAAAAAAAGCTCAGATTTTAAAAATTGCTTGGACTTTCGTTTGATTCACAGCTTCTTTCGTTTAAAAGGCGATTGAGATAAGTTCATATGGGCGAAATTCACTGGCAATACGACTGGAAAACAACCAGGACCACTGTATAATTAGGCCCTATTTAATAGCTTATTTACGATATTAGACACAAAATCACCCATATATTTAGCCAGTAGGCCTACTTGCATCCTAAATTAAAAATTTACCAACTGGTGTCACAAGTACTTAGATCGAAGCCATAATGAAATAATATATATAAGCCATAGTACCCAAAGCAAACAAAATAAAGACACTGTAGTGTGCCCACCTGGTTCAGGAATATTTTCCTCGTCACTACTCGACATAAAAAGTTCGGAGTACAAAATCTGCTTTGATTTTGGGCGGAGCAATGGCTTCTTCCGTTTTGACGGAGATCCAACTGATTTCACATGGCGAGAACTCATTGGCGAAGGGACTTGGAACATATCCGGGGCCACATGACCACTGGAAACCAAATGCTGCTCTATATTATCCACATTTACAGACAAGCATATTGGACACATCTTTTGATCACTCACTTTATGCTCAACATTATGTAGAACAAACTCCGGGTAGCTCTTTATTTTACACTGACATTCTTCACAGATCGATGGCACTTTTGTTCCACATTGTGTATCCTTGTGTAGCGAGAGTAGGAGCCACGAATTGTGAGCCTTTTCACAAATTTCACACCGCCAAATGGCAGCACCCGTTTCTTGTATAAACTCGTTATTAGTTTTTTGAAGCACTATTTTTGGGTTGAAACTTTTTTCGTTCTTTTCTTTCCCTGCAGAATTAGCTTCGTTTAAATTAGGCTGTTCAAGATCCACATTGTCTGAGTCAGGAGGCAGATATGGCAGTACATCAATTTTCGCTGAAACAGAAGAGAAAAATGAATTTTGGAGACGTTCCAAGATTCATTAATCAGTGATAAAAATTAATTATTAACTAATATTTTGATGCTGGAAAACCAGATACACTTTAAGCGATGGTTTCTAATAAAAATTCCGAGTAGGGACAAGTAGCCTTCAAATCCAGAAAACATTAAAGATGAAAAAATCAACTTTTGAAGAGATAATTTTTTGAAGAGCTTTCCAAGCTCCATATCGGGGGGGGGGAAATAAAAAATTCGAGTTTGTATCATTGCTAAAGGTAAGTTCGCATATACTGCTAAAATTGTCTCCCGCAAAACAATAACCAAATCAGATATGTTCAAGTAATGGTAGACAAATTGAGACCGTTAAGTTCCGTTATATCTTTTTTCTTAATTTTTTTTTATTCAAGAATGAAGCAGTTAACATGGACGTAACTGAAGCAACGAAAAAAAAAAATATTTTTAACTGTGTTCTGCATCAGAAAAATAATAATAAAAATTAGACCTTTTTCTCACAAAGCAACAGTGTTTTTCTTTAAACTTTAAGTATCTGTAGGACAATTATAATATATAATTCTTTGTGTTTTCTTACCGACGCTGGATTTGGTTTCTCTTTTTAGATCACCTCTCTTTCAACCAATGACAACTTAGTGAATAACTGTCACAATAAATAGTGCACTCTGATTGTTGATGGCGCCCTCGATATAGCTCACTAGCTCCAAAATATAGCTGCCTAATTTGTAAATTTCCTGACGCCTGGTTTAAGACTTTTCTGAAAATATCTGCTAATTGCTTAATATGGTAGCCACAGTCCCTTAAAAAAAAAAGACAGCAAAAAAGCTGCCCTTGGATCTGTGAAGACCGTTAAAAAGGGCACTAGAACATATGAATTGTAATCAAATGGCCACCAATCAAGCTGATAGACCCTTTGTTCTAATCACAAAACATTTTTTAGACAACAAACACTATTTGTTAATGTCTTTAACCAGCCGTATATGGACCCCTCTTACCCCCAATAAAAATTCTGGAGATCTGCCCCTGTCTTTAATTAATTTGCACTGTTTTTTTCTTTAGGAAAAAAAAAATCTAGCTGACCGATTTTCGTACTGATTCGAGATTCACTGAAATCAAGCCAGGGTTTGTCATTGTCAAAGATTATTTGTAACAAGATGCGAAACCGAGCGAATAAATAAAGAAAAATTGTGTTCTACTAACTTGAAGATGTAAATAAAGTAGATGGTGCTGAGCTCACTCAAACAAAGATTAATTGTAACATAAGAGATTTGATTGTGAAATTATGAAATATGCAGTGCGTTCGAACAGCCCAAGATTACTTATTTGAAATCCCTATTACTTATCCTTAACATTTCATAAGATATAAATAACACCAGAGGTTCGAGGAATTACTACTTGAAAGGGGCTAGATAAGTTGTACTTGCTAGCCCTCGAAAATGCAGGATCAATGAGGATAAGCGACGACACGTGTAACGTGTAAGCAAAAAGTTTGATCTTTTCGAAAGTGGGAAAAATTTGTGAAATTATATGCAGGGAAAATGACAGTAATTATGAAATATAGTACACCTCCATGGATTTGTAAATAAGCTTTATTTACAGTGGAATACACGTAATTAATGTTGTTATACACCTATTTGTGTCAGGCATTTCGGTTAAAAAGTTGCCGGATAAGTAGGGGAGAGGAGGGCTCGCCCGCACGGCCGCGAAACCGTACCTCCAAATTTTTCACCACTTAGCATGCAGCTTTTATGCTCTAAAAATTCACGCTAGAAGACCTCTACCTAGTGCCCAGTCGGCGGAAGTTTCAAATTAGTTGGACCACCAAGTTTTGGCAGTCCTTGAAGTTTTTTTTTGCTATCGTTGGAAATCTGGAGACAGCATGTTTGTAAAATATGTGTAAATACTTTTGATAGCTAGAGTTCTGTGTTTTTGCCTTCGTTGCTGAGAATAATTGGACTTGATTCGGAGTTTTGCTCATTGTGCGAGGCCGCCAGTCTGTACTCCTGCCGCCATTAATTTTTTTTTGTAGTTCTGGGTCGAGTAAGCCAAAATATTTATGGGATAATCCGAACGAATTTTTAAGCGTTCTATTTCGCCCCTTACTGAATAAAGATAACTGAGACCTGCATCTTTGCAGATTCTGAAGTTTATCTATATATATATATATATATATATATATATATATATATATATATATATATATATATATTTATTTATATATATATATTATATATATATATATATATATATATATATATATATATATATATATAAATATATATATATATATATATATATATATATATATATATATATATATATATATATATATATATATATATATATATATATATATATAAAAAGTTATTTAGTGTTCAAAAGCAGTTTCTACTCTCTTTTTGTTGCTTTCTCTTCTACTAATGCATTATAAAACAACATAATCGGTAGTCCTCGATATTGAAAAGTTGCATAAAGGTATGCTTTCAATTCTGTTCATGAGAATTGTGGCACTAAATAAAGCAGCATTTTCATCTTTTCTATGTCCTTTTCTTTTACCGTTATATTTTACAAAGATTTGGCTAAGATAATCGATGGAATTAGATAAATCAGCCACCCTAGAACCGAAAGATATTTGACCCTGTATTTCCACTTAACAACCTGCAATATATTGCTTCCTTGCCAACCAACAAGATCGTTTGTATTTGTTAATCCTTCGTTGTAATTATATTCTGAACCGCCTTTGTAACTGTCTTTTGACGAAGATAATCTAACATTCATAACTATAAGGGATACTAATCTATCCCTTTCGAGCCACTAACCTTCTCTTTTTTCTAGATGGCTCGAAATTACACGGGAACTGGTCGCGGCCGTCCCGACCAGGAGAAACTTAAAAAGGCCGTGCAGTCTGTATTGACGGGAAGACTAACTTTTGGGAAAGCTGCGGAAGAATTCTCACTGAAAAAATCGACAATATTTGATGTTGTAAAACGTGTGAAGAATCGCATTTCCGAAATGGAAAAAGACGGCGTTAAGACAGTCCGCGCAACGGAGGACGCACTTTTCGAGGTGATTGGGGCCCCACTGCGGACAGTATTTACTCAAGAACAAGAGAGAGAGCTCAGCAAATACCTTCAGAAATGCAGTCTAATGAACCACGGGCTGACACCAAAGGCTGTCCGAAAGTTGGCATATGACTGGGCACAGATGCTTTCTCTGAAAGTCCCCGAAACTTGGGCTAAAGAGGAGATGGCTGGCTTAGATTGGTTCAAAAGCTTCATGCGGCGGAACTCGGAGCTTTCAACACGAAGGCCAGAAAATACCGGCCAAGCAAGAACGGCTGGATTCAATGCTCCAGTTGTGAAGCAGTTTTTTAAGAACTTGAAGTCGCTTTATGCACGTTACCAGTTTGGACTAACCCGAATTTTGAACTGCGACGAGACAGGGCTACCTACCGTTGTACAAGCACCAAGCGTCGTTGCAAAGAAAGGAACGAAACAGGTCCAACCCCGGACAAGATGCTCGGAGACGGTCCCCCTGGTTGTGTAGGCCTTGGTCATCGAGGTGGTTGGATGACGGCGGACAATTTTTACTTGTCTTTTCAGCATTTTCAGAAGCAAGTCAGCGCAACTCCTGAACATCCGGTTCTTTTGGAGCTCGACAATCATGATAGCCCCATTTCAATTCAAGTCGTTAATTTCTGCAAGGACAAAGGGATCCATCTTCTCACATCCCCGCCCCAATGTTCACATCACCTTCAACCACTAGACGTGTCGGTTTAAAGTCCTCTGAAACACGCTGTTAAAGAGTCCTATGATTTGTGGCTTCAGCAAAACCGAGGCCAAAGGATATCGGTGCATGAAGTCGCACAACTTTCGAAAGTGCCATGTTCTGAATCCTCAGAACATAACTGCTGGGTTTGTCAAGACTGGCATATGGCCATTAAACCCGGACGTGTTTAGAGAGTCTGATTTTCTCCCAGCAAGTGTAACTGACAGAGCTGAACCACAGGAGAACAGTTTGCGGCATGCTGACAGGCCAGCATCACACAAGGAAGCAGCGGGCTCAGCGAAGGAGTCAAGCACTACATCAGTGTCAATGTCAATGTCTCAGACCCCGTCATCATCTAGGATGTCGCAAAACACCACCAGGGTTAATAAGGTTTGCTTTTAGAGGCAGAGCAGCCTACCACTTATGAGGCACGTCGAATCCGAGTCCATACATATTGAAGATCAGGCCCTAGAGGCGAAAAAGGCAAAGGTCCCAGCACACGTGAAGACAGCACAGAAGCCTTAGAAACAAACAGAGACGGTTAGTAGCGATGACAAAGAGGAGTTTACTGGGGCGAATGAAGGCTCCGATGAGTCACTTCACATCGGGAGTGAGCAGGAAAACGAAACAATGGAATACAGTCTCGGAGATTTTGTTTTAGTGAAGTTCTCTGTTGAAAAAAAGGAAATTCTGCAATTTTCTATGGAGGAGAAATCGTAGAAATTAGGAACGAATGCGCTACGGTGAATTTTCTGCGCGAAGTGGCGAGAAATTTATAGTCACTGAGCGAATTGATAGAGCAGAGATAGACCAAACTGATATTGAGCTTAGACACCGAGGCCTACAATTAATAGGAGGACCTTGCAGGTAAATGAGAGACCGCGGCGGTGGATCCAACCGCACTGCCGCCCAGGTTCAGTTACGAGTTTGTCCATTTATTCTTATATAGTTGAAAATCTGGTCATTTTGTGTTTTTTTGCGTTGTTTTTCAAATAAATAGCTGAAATATTTATCCCGTCCGGATTAGCCCCTACGCTATCCGCTTTCGCCCCGTGGTGGGGGCTAGTCCGAACGAGTGAGAGGCTACTGGTTTTAGGGTGGTGAAAGCTTTAACTTGATTCTTTAGATTTTCATAAAATAACTATATAACCCTTAGTATCTGCTTTCCATTCTCTGTGAAGACCGAGTCTTTCGGTTGACAAATAAGCTTAGAGTAGCAGGAAAAGCAAAAATCGTTCGATATGGCCCCCCTCTCCCCTATTGGCTGTTATCTTTTACAGATTACAGCCGGGGAAGTTGGAGTTAAGCCGATAAGCTGGATAAGGCATGCATAGACGCACTAATGCAGCTTGCTAAATATGAAAATTAGTATTGCGTTCCAGCATTCCAACATTACTTATCCGACAAGCCCGATTACTTATCCTTAGCGTTTCATGAGACGCAAATGACGTAAGAAGTTATTAGGATTACTACTTAAAACGACCTGGGTTAATTGTCGTATAAGTTACACCTGCTAAGCATAGACAAGGTTACTGAAAGTGACGTTATGCATAAACTAAAATTGCATCTTTTCAAAAATGGAAAAAATAAGTGAAATTATACGTAAAGAACAAAAAGAGACAGCGATTGTCAAATGTGACACCTTCAGGGGCTTGTAAGTATGATATGTTCCGAGTGGAGTACAAAACTCAAATTAATCATTAGCATCATCACGAAAGGCAGAAAAAAGCCCCAAAATTTGCTAGTTAGCGGAAATATACGACAACAGACAATAGTAGAAATTTAACAACAATCCACTGCAAGCGCTAATGTCGCTAATAGTTTTCCGTTGGGAGTGGGAGATAAGAGCTAATACATCCTGTTATAAATAATTTATGACATTTGTATTCAACCACAAACGATAAACAGATTTCAAATATTCCATCATTATTGTCTGAACCGAAGAGTGGCAGAAACAGATTAGACAATCTTAGGCACCTTTACCATGGCTCAATGCAGGGGCGGATTCGGGATTGTTTTTAGTGGCACGTGCCCCCCCCCCCCCAGGAAGATCAATTTAGTAATCAATTATAGTAATCCAAGGGAAAAATACCTACGAGGGCACCTAGATTTCATTGGTGCCTTCCCTAACATTCATTCTGTATCCGCCTCTGCCTAAATGGAAAACAGAAACTACAGACCCCACTGCCAGTGCACAGAGCAACAGAAATTAACAACAAGCTTAATTTCAAATTATTACACTCAGTGGTGTAAATTGTGATGGGGCAACTGCCCCTACCAGACCTCAAATTGCCCCTCCCCCCAGCCGCAATTTCGCCCCCCAGCTGAATATTAGTTTCTTAAAAAATCTTGTCAAAATTAAGATAAGCCAGAATAATTCAAGCATCAACAGAAACACATCAGTTTTCTTTAGTATATATTTACCTTTATAGTACTATAAAGTATCTTTATAGTACTTTCATATTACCAAATGGCTCATTTTTCCGTTTTTACTGTCATTTTCACTTGCTTTAGGAAAATTCACTCCAACTTTGCCCTTCTCCCCAGACTTTTGATGAAATTACGCCACTGATTTCAATCATAGGGTTATCTTTATTTGAATCCAACATAAAACTTTCTGATAGTAGATTTATCTTCGCTTCTTTAACCAATTCTTTTAGTATGCAGAATAAACGTTAATTGGAAAAAATGCATGTAAATATATCTATTATGCTCTGTTATCATAATTAGTTCTTTTATTTATTTAAATGAAAAGTAAAAAAAAAAAAACTCCAATTAATGTTCTTATTTAGACTTTATAATCAATGGTATGATATTGCTGGGTAACAGTTTTGACTTTTTTATTTTAAAACACATTCGGTTAAAAAAAGGGCAAATAAATTAAAATATGCATCATTTTGATACACATAAACCTATATTATGAGGGGGAGATGAGCGGTGAACATCACAATATATTCATAATGTAACTTGTATTTGTATGCCAAACGGTATGATGGCAAAACGGTTCCTTTTGTTTTCTAAAAAGCGGAATTTTTATCACATTACGCACCTTTTTCGCAAATCCTTCCTCTCCCTGAAACAAATTTTTGTATAATTATTTCCGGTAATACGTTGACTCATGTTGTCAATATCATGGCAACAGCGGTAGCTACAACCCGTAAAAGAACGAACTACGGCCCCGAAATAAACTTTCGCATGTAAACAAATATCCACGTGGCAAAGGTACCGATCTCCGGATTGTCTGTCTTTGACCGGGAGTACTATGCATTTTTGGAGGGTAAATCATCTAACGATTCCCCCCCCCCCCCAGAAATTTTCATTTACCCAGTTGGAGCTGTGTTACCCACGGCCCATAGTACCCAAAAATTTAAAAGCGCGTTAAAAAAAACTGACTAGTGACAAAACATTGCTATTTGTAGCTGACTCAGTATTGGTAACTACTATTTCGATTAGTTCTAATAGGAAATTGTTATTTTGAAAACAAATATACGGAATTTCAAAAAATAGCCTAAAAACCCTGAAAAATCGCATCAGATGGAAACAAAAAACTGCAGAAAACTTACAGCCCATAACATCGAATAGCAAGGAAAATCCCTCTGCATAGGTAGCCCCGATGCTTTCTCTTTTTATCTTGTTTCTTTTTTTGTTCTTTTTTAGCGTCATATCCAAAGGTCGTTTTAAAATTTTTGAACTTCTAAAATTAAGAAATCCCGTTGGCTATACTATTCTCAAAGGGCAGATCTACATGGTAGTACCTGAACCTTGAGGCTCTCTTTGAGAGAAATTCTGACACTTATCCCAAAAGTAAGAAAGTATTCGATATGACGTTTGGCGTGTCAGCGACAATTTATACAAATTTGAGTTATACTCCAAAATTATTTATTTTATTTTATAGATTTCTCAATTTATTTCTTTTTTCTTGTTAATACCATATAATTTCATATTTTACCCCTTTGCATTATTTTAAAATATACAAAAAAGAAACAATGCCTTCGTTTTGCTAGCTAAAATTTCACATAGGAACAACAGGTAAATGCCTGATAAAAAAAAGTAGATGTTAATTGGCTTCCCCTTCAGGCACGTGTTTACAGAACAATTTAATAGGCTACATAAAATACCCCATAAAAACAAACCAACGGAACTGGTACTGGAAAAGGATAGGTCCTTTTAACACCGAAGTAAAGCAAAATAATCTCTCTTTTTCTCTGTGTTTCACCACTCAATATTAAAAGATAACCACTTACATTTTTTAAAGCAAGGTAGATCCAGGAAATTAACCAGCTCCATTACTTTTAGACTGTGAGACATGGAGACAAAAATTTCTCCTTTGTATAGAAGTGTCAGAGCCAATTTCAGATCTTCGAAAGATGTTTCTGCCAATGATATTGATAGGTCCTTTTCCCATGGTGGAATATCGTTAAATAGTTTCTGTAAAAAAAAAAAGAGTTTAAAGGTTTGATGAGGGTATAGTAGTGAATGGATAAGAAAAATAATACAATAAAATAATAAATAAATCAACCTTTTGTTCTGGGAGTAAATGATTCTCGGAAGTTGATGAAGGAGACAAGTAAAGTAATTCACGTGGATACCTTGGTCATGATTGCCATTTTGTAACACATACAGCAGGGTTCTGGTTGATTTGCCTCTCCACGGAAATTCTCCCCAAATATATGATTAAGCAGCCAAAGGGAAGGTATGATAAATAAAAAGAAGGAGGAAAAGGAGAGATTTTCCAATATTCAACCAAGAATCTAAATCACAGGCAGGTGGTGTCAAATATCATATAGTATCTATTTACCTCTGAAATTAGACTAACTCAACATGAAGAGCCAAAATCCCTTCCATAAATACGAGAACTTTGTAACCATGACGTTCCTAATGACAGATACTGTACACGCGTATAAAACATGGAGAACTCATATCAGTATGTTTTTTGTTTTTTTTTATTTCATTAATGTCTCAAATTAGAGCCTCCAACCAGCTTCAATTCTTTCGAACCAATAAAATAAACTTTATAGTTAAAACTAGTGAATGTCTTAACTATTTACAAGAAATGGCTATGTAATTTTTTACCAAAAACTTAATGATGAAATTGTCAGGTTCAAGTTCAGAGCACGCAAAATGTTAATACAAATCGATCATCATAGTCCGTTTGTTTGTACTACCTTCAATTTTTTTTTTTATAAGAATCGACTATCAAACTCCATTTGTTTGTACTATCTTCAATTAACTAACTTTAATTAACAAAAGGAGAAAAAGTAAGCATTTCTTAAGCCATCAATTCTATATGCATGAATCTAAGAGAGAAAAGGAAATAATAAACGATAAATAAAACCAAAAAAGGGTGAGAAAACAAGGATTTTGTCAGTCAGTGGTAAAATATGAAGACGAAAAACCTGCAAATATTTCGACAAGGACCTCCGCCAAGTCGTCCTCAGTACTAAAAAAAAAAAAAAAAAAAAAAAAAAAAAAAAAAAAAAAAAAAAGAATCTAACCTTTTAGAGTTCACTAGACAAGATCCGAACAAACAGTGAATGAAAGACCATATTAATTCCCTGTTCCCTGGGTGTAATCGCTAAAAGAAAACAAAAAATGCCTGTCCGGCAATTTGCCAATCGAAACGCTACAGGCATATGGGTGACTAACAACATTTATTATCTGTATTCCACTGTAAACATAGCGTATTTAAAAACCCCATAAGGTGTGTCACATCTCAAAATTACGGTTTCTTTTTGTTCTTTGTATGTACTTTCGAATTTTTTTCGTTTTTGAAAAGATTGTTTTTTTTATGATGTCACTTACCCTGAATAATCCTGCATTTTCTAGGGTTAGCAGGTGTAACTTATCCGACAACTAACCCAGACCGATTCAAGTAGTAATTTAATAAAAAAACAAGATTTTCAACTCAAATTAAGGAGCAACATTAAACTTTAAACGAACAGAATTTATTACGGTTATGAGGGGGGTCACCTCTTCTTCAATACCTTGCTCTTTACACTACAGTTCAAATTTTTTCCCAATCCTTTAAGAATGACTCCTGAATCAAAAAGGCTGTTTAATTAGAATAAAAAGCTCTTTCACAAGTACTAAAAGAAACTTCAGCGTAGAGAGCAAGGTATTGACGAGAGGGCAACCCCCCTTATAAACGTAATAATTTCTGTTCGTTTCAAGTTTTAATGTTGCTCTTTACTTTCAGTTGAAAAAAAAACTTGTTTTTTTATTTCTGATCGTTTTTTTTAAATAATGCTGGCAAATCCGGTACCCCCTCCAGGTAAAATTCCCTTCCCCGATGAAAAAAATCCACCAATGTAAGCCCCCCACCTCCACCAGAAAGTCTTATTTGAAAACGTATGTATGCTTCCCAATAACCAATACTATATGTAAACAACGAGCAAAGACAAACTCCTTACAAAATACACTATTAAAAAGGGAGTTCCATCTAAACTATTTTGATAACATTGTCGTACTGTTTACTATCCATGAACATAAGTGACGCTTGAAGCCATAAGGACAAGACGAAGTGATTATAGATTGCAAATTATAATTCTTCCTATTGACATAAACTTTTAAAATACCCTTGTGCCGGTATAGTGGAAGTAATCGTGCCTACCAATAGTGGGATATCAGTAGGGTAAGAGGTACCATTTTGACGACTTTATGTTCCATCCTGTTTATTGCGGCCTTTACGTTCCTTCCGGTTTTTCTGGTAATTCTATTCTAGAGGGGCATTACACCCTTTCAAAGAGAGTGAGTATCCTCTCACATAGCCTTATGCTTCTACGACGCCCCCGTACAAACAGGTTCTTCTAGTAGTTACGGGTTTTTCTAGTAGTTACAGGTCATGACGCGATTTCAAAGTTCACTGCCTTTTTGGTGATAAGCTCAAAAAAACCAGCACGTCTTGTTTCATTGTTATGCAATTATTTTTGTATATATTTAGGTTCCATATTTGATTCTCCATCAGTTTAGAATCGTTTATACTCCTATTAAAAGGTAGTGTGCAATTGAAAATGTACTAGACGGGTTTCTGCAAAGTGTTATGGGCTTACTTGAAAAAATACCAGTTAAAAAAAAATAAAAAAAAACGGATCCATGATCTTTCTTCTGGCAAAAAAAATACAAATTCCAATCAAAACTGGTCAAACGTGTAAATAACCTGTAAGTTATAGGTATCTGATAACTCGTTCAGTATCGCATGTATTATTAGTGGTATCAATGGTATTTCATTTGCGTAAAGCTATCTCAATTCGCCAAAACTTTTATCATTCGCATAAAACTAACTCAATTTGCAAAAAAGGTATTCCATTTGCGTAAATTCTTGATTTCTTGTCGTGCTACTTAGATAATAAAGGAACATTTGGTTTTCTTTCCTAATTTAGTGTGTTTTCTTAAGAAAATGATCCATCGTTAACAAATTTAGCCTTAGCTAGTTAAAACTGCACATAAACTCTTGATTTTTTGTCGTGTTACTTAGATAATAAAGTAAAATTTGGTTTTCTTTCCTAATTTAGTGTTAAACTCGTTATTTTTTGTCGTGTTACTTAGATAATAAAGGAACATTTGGTTTTCTTTCCTAATTTAGTGTGTTTTCTTAAGAAAATGATCCACGGTTAACAAATTTAGCCTTAGCTAGTTAAAACTGTACATAAACTCTTGATTTTTTGTCGTGTTACTTAGATAATAAAGGAACATTTGGTTTTATTTCCTAATTTAGTGTGTTTTATTAAGAAAATGATCTATCGTTAACAAATTTAGCCTTAGCTAGTTAAAACTGTGCATAAATTCTTGATTTTTTGTCGTGTTACTTAGATAATAAACGAACATTTGGTTTTCTTTCCTAATTTAGTGTGTTTTCTTAAGAAAATGATCCATCGTTAACAAATTTAGCCTTAGCTAGTTAAAACTGTGCATAAATTCTCGATTTTTTGTCGTGTTACTTAGATAATAAAGGAACATTTGGTTTTCTTTCCTAATTTAGTGTGTTTTCTTAAGAAAATGATCCATTGTTAACAAATTTAGCCTTAGCTAGTTAAAACAGCACATAAACTCTTGATTTTTTGTCGTGCTACTTAGATAATAAAGGAACATTTTGTTTTCTTACCTCATTTAGTGTATTTTTTTAAGAAAATGATCAATCGTTAACAAATTTAGCCTTATCTAGTTAAATCTGTTCATAAATTAGCGATTTTTTTGTCTTGCTAATTAGATAATAAACGATCAGTTGTTTTTATTTACTAATTTTTTGTTTTGTATTAAGAAAATGTTAAAGAGTTAAAAAATTTAGAGTAATATAGTTACATAAGAACGTAAACTATTGATTTTTGTCGTGCTACTTAGATAAAAAATGAACAGATTGTTTTCTTTCATAATTTAGTGTATTTTATTAGTAAAATGATCAATCGTTAACAAATTTATCCTTATATAGTTAAAACTTTACATAAACTCTTTATTTTTTGTCGTGTTAATTAGATAATAAAGGAACATTTGGTTTTCTTTCCTAATTTAGTGTTAAACTCGTGATTTTTTGTCGTGTTACTTAGATAATAAAGGAACATTTGGTTTTCTTTCCTAAGTTAGTGTGTTTTCTTAAGAAAATGATCCATCGTTAACAAATTTAGCCTTAGCTAGTTAAAACTTCACATAAACTCTTGATTTTTTGTCGTGTTACTTAGATAATAAAGGAACATTTGGTTTTCTTTCCTAATTTAGTGTGTTTTCTTAAGAAAATGATCTATCGTTAACAAATTTAGCCTTAGCTAGTTAAAACTGTGCATAATGTCTTGATTTTTTGTCGTGTTACTTAGATAATAAACGAAAATTTGGTTTTCTTTACTAATTTAGTGTTTTTTCTTAAGAAAATGATCCATCGTTAACAAATTTAGCCTTAGCTAGTTAAAACTGTTCATAAATTCTCGATTTTTTGTCGTGTTACTTAGATAATAAAGGAACATTTCGTTTTCTTTCCTAATTTAGTGTGTTTTCTTAAGAAAATGATCCATTGTTAACAAATTTAGCCTTAGCTAGTTAAAACAGCACATAAACTCTTGATTTTTTGTCGTGCTACTTAGATAATAAAGGAACATGTGTGTTTTCTTAAGAAAATGATCCATCGTTAACAAATTTAGCCTTAGCTAGTTAAAACTGTGCATAAATTCTTCATTTTTTGTCGTGTTAATTAGGTAATAAAGGAACATTTGGTTTTCTTTCCTAATTTTGAGTTTTTTCTTAAGAAAATGGCCCATCTTTAACAAATTTAGCCTTAGCTAGTTAAAACTGCACATAAACTCTTGATTTTTTGTCGTGTTACTTAGATAATAACTTACAGTTCATTACCACGAACACAATAAATTGTTTCAGCCAATCGTTTTCCCCCCCCGAAAAAATACTTTTCAGACAATCAACTTCAGACTAACTTTTTTTTTGAAGGGGGGAGGGAGGGATTTTTCCGTGGAGATGGAGGCCAGATTTACTGGCATTATTTCATCTTAAAGTGCCAACGTATCTGATAGAATAATTTAAGTCTTATGATCAATTTCATAAAACCTATAATTTTCACCTTTTTCTCCATTAAGCATCAATTACTTCAAGAAATTAATTCCACATTTTTGCAGATAGGAGCTTGAAACTTCCGAAGTAGAGTTATTGGTTTTTAGAGTTTCGGTAACTATTGAGTCGTGTCGCTCCTTACTTACAGTTCGTTAGCACAAACACAAAAAATTTTATCACTCTTAAAATTTAAATCTTGACAAATCCAAAACAAACTTCCGAAGTAGGGTTATTGGTTTTTAGAGTTTCGGTA
Organism: Artemia sp. Qi Xiang Cuo; assembly: GCF_049724085.1. Lineage (NCBI taxonomy): Eukaryota > Metazoa > Arthropoda > Branchiopoda > Anostraca > Artemiidae > Artemia > Artemia sp. Qi Xiang Cuo. The sequence continues at coordinate 13,191,677 of NC_142797.1, read as the reverse complement.
ACTATTGAGTCGTGTCGCTCCTTACTTACAGTTCGTTATCACAAACACAAAAAATGTTATCACTCTTAACATTTAAATCTTGTCAAATCCAAAACACCTGTGCATAAAACCTATAATTTTCACCTTTTTCTCCATTAAGCATCAATTACTTCAAGAAATTAATTCCACATTTTTGCAGATAGGAGCTTGAAACTTCCGAAGTAGGGTTATTGGTTTTTTAGAGTTTTTCTGTTACTATTGAGCCGTGTCGATCCTTACTTACAGTTCGTTACCACGAACACAATAAATTGTTTCAGCCAATCGTGTATCTCCACCGAAAAAATACTTTTCAGACAATCAACTTCAGACTAACTTTTTTTTTTAAGGGGGAGGGAGGGATTTTTCCGTGGAGATGGGGGCCAGATTTACTGGCATTATTTAGAAAACGATAATACAATAAATTAAAAAAAAGTTTTTTCAACTGAAAGTAAGGAGCAAAATTAAAACTTAGAACGAAGAGACTTATTACGTATACGAAGGGGATCCCCCCCCTCCAGGGACCACAGGGACCGTTTCTATTATTTAGTCTGAAAAATAGGACTTCACACTTAAAAATTTCTATTAAGATCTTTTTTTTTACGCTTTTTTTTCAGCCAATTGTGTTTTTGATATTATTTTGGGAAAATAGAATTGATAAATAACTTATTTAATTTTCATTAAGAAAATTCAGAATCAAAGTTGAACTTTTCTTCTTCCAGGAAAATATTTGGAACAGAACTTTAAATTTTTTCATCTCTTTGAGAAAAATCTGAACTATTGAGCCATGTCGATCCCTACTTACAGTTCGTTACCACGAACACAATAAATTGTTTCAGCCAATCGTGTATCTCCCCCGAAAAAATACTTTTCAGACAATCAACTTCAGACTAACTTTTTTTTTTTTGAAGGGGGAGGGAGGGATTTTTCCGTGGAGATGGAGGCCAGATTTACTGGCATTATTTCATCTTAAAGTGCCAACGTATCTGATAGAATAATTTAAGTCTTATGATCAATTTCATAAAACCTATAATTTTCACCTTTTTCTCCATTAAGCATCAATTACTTCAAGAAATTATTTTCACCTTTTTCTCCATTAAGCATCAATTACTTCAAGAAATTAATTCCACATTTTTTGCAGATAGGAGCTTGAAACTTCCGAAGTAGGGTTATTGGTTTTTAGAGTTTCGGTAACTATTGAGTCGTGTCGCTCCTTACTTACAGTTCGTTAGCACAAACACAAAAAATGTTATCACTCTTAACATTTAAATCTTGACAAATCCAAAACACCTGTGCATAAAACCTATAATTTTCACCTTTTTTCTCCATTAAGCATCAATTACTTCAAGAAATTAATTCCACATTTTTACAGATAGGAGCTTGAAACTTCCGAAGTAGAGTTATTGGTTTTTAGAGTTTTTCGGTTACTATTGAGCCGTGTCGATCCTTACTTACAGTTCGTTACCACGAACACAATAAATTGTTTCAGCCAATCGTGTATCTCCCCCGAAAAAATACTTTTCAGACAATCAACTTCAGACTAACTTTTTTTGAAGGGGGAGGGAGGGATTTTTCCGTGGAGATGGAGGCCAGATTTACTGGCATTATTCAAAATTAAAACTTAGAACGAAGAGAATTATTACGTATACGAAGGGGATCCCCCCCCCTCCAGGGACCCCAGGGCCCGGGTCTATAATTTAGTGTGAAAAATAGGACTTAACACATAAAAAGTTCTATTAAGAGCTTTTTTTTCCGCTTTTATTTCAGACAATTGTGTTTTTGATATTATTTTGGGAAAATAGAATTGATCAATAACTTATTTCATTTTCATTAAGAAAATTCAGAATCAAAGTTGAACTTTTCTTCTTCCAGGAAAATATTTGGAACAGAACTTTAAATTTTTTCATCTCTTTGAGAAAAATCTGAACTATTGAGCCGTGTCGATCCTTACTTACAGTTCGTTACCACGAACACAATAAATTGCACGAACACAATAAATTGTTTCAGCCAATCGTGTATCCCCCCCGAAAAAATACTTTTCAGACAATCAACTTCAGACTAACTTTTTTTTTTTGTAGGGGGAGGGAGGGATTTTTCCGTGGAGATGGAGGCCAGATTTACTGGCATTATTTCATCTTAAAGTGCCAACGTATCTGATAGAATAATTTAAGTCTTATGATCAATTTCATAAAACCTATAATTTTCACCTTTTTCTCCATTAAGCATCAATTACTTCAAGAAATTAATTCCACATTTTTGCAGATAGGAGCTTGAAACTTCCGAAGTAGAGTTATTGGTTTTTAGAGTTTCGGTAACTATTGAGTCGTGTCGCTCCTTACTTACAGTTCGTTAGCACAAACACAAAAAATGTTATCACTCTTAACATTTAAATCTTGACAAATCCAAAACAAACTTCCGAAGTAGGGTTATTGGTTTTTAGAGTTTCGGTAACTATTGAGTCGTGTCGCTCCTTACTTACAGTTCGTTAGCACAAACACAAAAAATGTTATCCCTCTTAACATTTAAATCTTGGCAAATCCAAAACACCTGTGCATAAAACCTATAATTTTCACCTTTTTCTCCATTAAGCATCAATTACTTCAAGAAATTAATTCCACATTTTTGCAGATAGGAGCTTGAAACTTCCGAAGTAGGGTTATTGGTTTTTTAGAGTTTTTCGGTTACTATTGAGTCGTGTCGCTCCTTACTTACAGTTCGTTAGCACAAACACAAAAAATGTTATCACTCTTAACATTTAAATCTTGACAAATCCAAAACACCTGTGCATAAAACCTATAATTTTCACCTTTTTCTCCATTAAGCATCAATTACTTCAAGAAATTAATTCCACATTTTGCAGATAGGAGCTTGAAACTTCCGAAGTAGGGTTATTGGTTTTTAGAGTTTTTCGGTTACTATTGAGCCGTGTCGATCCTTACTTACAGTTCGTTACCACGAACACAATAAATTGTTTCAGCCAATCGTGTATCTCCCCCGAAAAAATACTTTTCAGACAATCAACTTCAGACTAACTTTTTTTGAAGGGGGAGGGAGGGATTTTTCCGTGGAGATGGAGGCCAGATTTACTGGCATTATTCAAAATTAAAACTTAGAACGAAGATAATTATTACGTATACGAAGGGGATCCCCCCTCCAGGGACCACAGGGACCATGTCTATAATTTAGTGTTAAAAATAGGACTTCACACTTAAAAAGTTCTATTAAGAGCTTTTTTTTTCCGCTTTTATTTCAGCCAATTGTGTTTTTGATATTATTTTGGGAAAATAGACTTGATCAATAACTTATTTCATTTTCATTAAGAAAATTCAGAATCAAAGTTGAACTTTTCTTCTTCCAGGAAAATATTTGGAATAGAACTTTAAATTTTTTCATCTCTTTGAGAAAAATCTGAACTATTGAGCTATGTCGATCCTTACGTACAGTTCGTTACCACGAACACAATAAATTGTTTCAGCCAATCGTGTAACACCCCCTAAAAAATACTTTTCATACAATCACCTACGGACTAACTTTTTTTTTGTAGGGGGGCGGGAGGGATTTTTCCGTGGGGATGGAGGCCATATTTAATGGCATTATTTATAAAACGATAATACAATAAATTAAAAAAAAGTTTTTTAAACTGAAATTAAGTAGCAAAATTAAAAAACTTTTAACGAAGAGAATAATTCCGTATACGAAGGGGAGCCCCCCCCCCCTTTGGGGTTCATCTAGGTTCACTTAGACGCGCGCGTCTAAAGGAGCAAAATATGGAGTCCCTCCATAAAAGATAAGAAGTCCCACTCGATTTTGAATTTTTTCGATGAAGAGAAAACAATTCGAGTTCTCTTCTGAATTTTTCCATAGAAGAAAAGAAAGTTACACTTCAATTCTGAATTCTTATAAAGGTATACTCAGGTTCTGAGATTCATCAAACAAGAGAAAAAAGTTCAAATTCGCTTCTGAATTTCTCCAAAGAAGAGAAAAAGGTTACACATCAGTTCAGAGTTTTCCTGAAGAAGAAAAAACCTACTAAAGTTCTGAAATTTCTCGAAAAAGAGAAAAAATCTAAAGATTCGTTCTGAATTTTCCCCTTGAACATAGAAAATTTTTTATGTCGATTCTGAATATTTTCAAAAGAATAAAGAAATTTCCACTTTAATTTTGAGTTTTCTCAAATAAGTGATGAAGAGTTCACGTTCTCTTTTGAATTTTTCTATGGAAGACAAAAGTTGCACTTCGATTCTGATTTTTTTTCCAGAGAATAGAAAAAGTTACACTTTAATTGTGAGTTTCCCTAAAGAAAAAGAAAGTTCCACTTAAGTATAAAATTTTCTCAAAGATTAGAAAAACTTCTATCGTGAGGAGAAAAAAAAAATCAATGTACGATTTTCATGAGGAAAAAGAACAGCATGCAGCAAGTTTTGTGAAAAAAAATAAGCAGGTATTGAGTTTCACGAGCAAGACAAATTTCAAAATGAAAAAAAAATTACTGTACGTTTTCAAGGAGACAGAAATCAACTTGTAACATGTTTCATTTGAAGAAAAATCAATGTACAAGTTTCACGAAGATAAAATCAAGGTGTGGCACGTTCCACGAATTAAAATCGGCACGCAATTAGCTCCTTGAGCAAAATTAGATTTGCAATAAGAAAAATCATTCTACAAGTTTTATGAGGACAGAAAAAATAAACAAGTTTCGCGAATAAAAATCAGCCCTCAGCAAGTTCCACTAGCTAAAATCATCATGCAACTGGTTCCATAAACAAAACCTGTTTCGTGAAGAGAAAAGAAAATCAATGTACAAGTTTAACGATGAGAAAAATGAAGAGGCTACAACGTTCATGAACAATAATGAGCATGCAATGCGTTCCTACCATTGACAGAAAACTTGCTACTGTTAAAAAAATTTGTTACTATGAAGAAAAACCTGTTACTTCGAAGATAAATTATATTACTATTAAGAAAAACATGTTAAGAAAAACTTGAAAACTTAAGAAAAACTTCTAAGAAAAACTTGTTAGCATTAACAGAAAACTTGTTACTTCTTACAGTCTTTGTTACTTCTTACTTCTACAGAACAAATTTCTCTTTTGTTACCTTTGACTGAAAACTTGCTACTATTAGTAAAAAATTTCTTAGTATTAACAAAAACCTGTTACTTCCAGGAAAAATTATTACTATTAAGAAAAAAATGTTACTTCAATGAAAAATTTGTTAGTATTAACTTAAGCTTTTGGGAAGAAAAACTCGTTACTTCTAAGAAAAATAAGTCTTAGTGATGCGAAAAACTTGCAACTTCTAAGAAAATCGATTCGTATAAAGAATATAAATTTTAATCTTCCTTTACCTCTAAAAAAAGCGATTGTGCCTTGTCGCCAGGAAATATTGAAGCCTAGAAAAGGCAGGCGTTCCAAGAAAAATCGTAATCCCTGACGTTTTTACAGTGTAAGAAAAGTGAAAGGTGAAACGTGTACGAAATATAAGTTTTAGTCTGCTTTTCCTTCCACAAAAAACACGATTATGCCTTATCGCCAAGAAATATTAGTAGGGAGGGCATTACAGGTTCTTAGAAGCCCATAGGAAATTAGTATTGAGTTTCTAGGATGCTCAAAAGGGGTGTATAAGTGAAGCTCCTAGTCCATCACACCTCTTACTGGCAGGCAAGATTCCCATGAGAGCCCTGTTTTTGGCTGGCAAGATTCCCGCCCTTGCAAGATTTGGCGTGTTCAGGCAAGAGACCTGGGTGCTTCAATTATTTGGAATGTGGTGGGGATAATTGAAAAGTAGTAATACCAAGGGGAGCTCTTATCCCCTCACATGTGTTTCTAGCTGGCAAAATGCCACCCCTTGTTTCTAGGCAAAATTCTTCTAGTCTAGACGCTAATAAATGTCTAAACATGCCTCCCCAGGGGTTTTTCCTCCTATACATGTCCAAACATACCTCCCCAGGTGGTAGAAGCCAAATTTATTGATCCCGAGTCAGTTTTTTTCTGGAAGTGGGACAGTCAACATGAAAATGGATGCTTACACATTATTGAAAATTGAAAGTTTTGACGAAACGGGACTTCGAGTGCCTAAGGTAGCAGTGAAAATTACAAGGGGTTTCCAGCTAACCATAGAATTGGACAAGATGTATAATGGATATGTTATAACATTTAGTAGATTAAAGTCCAAAAAAAAATTATTCTTTGCGGCTAAGGTGAATATAGTGCATATACAGAGACTAAAAGATGGATTAAATGCCCTAGCGAAATATATTGAAGAGAACAATTTATAGAAAACGGTTTGTCTGTATTTGATAGAGAGTGTTAAAATGGATAGATTTGAGAACCAGAAAATTTTACTTAATCTAATAAAATTGGAAAAATGATTAGTTGTAGATGATGACTTTCCGGAATTATCGTTTCAAAGAAAGCTTCTCGAGAAACGATTAACGATATAATTGGAACCGATTCCCCATCTTTAGACTATTGTATGAAACTTTTTCGTCATTGTTCCCACGCTTTTACTCAATTTATAGATATATTAATTTAGACAGAACAAAATGATATTGTGGTCCTGCTCTTAACCACTTCTTAGACGGCCTTTATATGACGCTCTTAGGAGACATTTTTATTATTTGAGAGTCAGTTTCTTTTGGGAAGTGAGACAGTCAAGATTGAAAAAATGTTTTACATATGCCCATTATACTTGTATACTTTGGGCAGCTGGTAGTCCTTTGAGAATTGTACCTTTGCTAATGAATATAATGAAAAGTGTAAATTATGCAATCCATTTAAATTGCATAGAGGATGTGCAGTGCAAATTAAAGACTGTAATTCATGTGTTGAAGAGATTTATGACTTTCATAATAGAGGATTCTTATGTTCCAATTGTCACTATGACAAATATGATCAATGAGGAAATACTTACCCTGGCATGATTGCGAAAAACCCTAGACGTGAGTTCAGTTTATTTTTAAGACACTGGTATCGTTGTACTTTTAAATTATTTTGGGACAGAGGGTCTGGTCTACTCTTCATCTGCTGGAATAATAAAAGAGACTGTTGCTCACGACATTGCTGGGATAAGATCGGTTACTATGATTATAAACCTACAGACTTTCACTTAGCTGCTGTTAAAAGTGATTGTTTATGTGAGAATATCTTGCCTGACATTGCCTCAAATAAACAAATTGAAACACGTGAATTTTATAATATGAATCAAAGTAGTATTAATGACTTTACAAAGTCAATAATAAAAATGAAGTTACACTATATTATAGAAAATGGGACGCTGAATTTGCACATCAAGATGAATGCAAGTTGAATCCCTATGCAACTTTAACCATTTATCGCTTATGATGATTACTTTTATGTACAAGAAGAAATCTAAGGGACACAGTGTTTTGTATGTATACAAATTGTATTAATAAAAATATTTACATATTTTTAAAAAGCATTTCACTTTTAGGGCACCGAAATTTATATAATAGAGATAAGAAAGAGTGTTTCAACTAGAAAGTCGTTCAATTGAAGATTTTCGCCATAAATCTTGAGGAATTCTAAGTAAGTATGCCCACGACTTCGAAAAATAAAATATAATAGGGAATGAAAACTACAGCTTTTCGTTTATAGATCTTGTACCCGCATCCGATTTTGAATAATAGATTTTACACTCTGCTGAAGAAAAATTTTAATGAGGTGTGTAGAATGTAGACAGTAGGCAAAGCGGATCAAAAAATTCTATATTGCTTCTTGTTTTAAAGATTCATAGCCAATGCCCCGTCTTTACCATTGATGGACTGCTATTAAAAATAATAATGGCATGGTCAAAATGTTGAATAGGCTCCAGGAAATCTGAAGGTATGCAATAGGATTTATATTTTGACATGTAGGGGTCCATATTGAAAATGCTGAGTATTTGATTCGTGTTCGTGGTGCCAAGTCTAATAAAACACTGCTGTCAGGGTTAATTTTCCAATAGGTTTCAAATTGATTTAGTGAGATTAATGCAATACTTTCGACCAATGGTTTGGCAAAGGTACACTCTAACCCAACATTCCCCGTTCGGACAATACTGGTATCTTGAGTACCGGACAAATCCAATTCAATAAGGCCATGGGTTTTTGCAAACATTTTTCCACTTATACTATTTTCGAATAATTGAGAATCTCGATCTAGGGATTGCATTTTCAATTTATAGAGGGTCTTTTAGCTTTTATCAAACGATAGATTGTAGAGTGGGATTCCATTTATTTTACACACAAGCAATGAAAGTCTAAACAATTCAAATTTATGCGGGAAATCTTTCCATGATCCAACAGCGCTAGCACTTTTTAAAAAAGCCAATGCCAATTTTGAAGGAATTTCACCATTGATAAAGGAATAATTGGTATTGGTACGCGTACCTGTAGCAATATGACGTTGATTCGTGATTTATGAGGCATGAACAGTTTGATATTATTTACGGCAGCTCTTAATTTTTCAATTGCCAAAGTAACAGAACTCATAACTTATTGTTTTCGTATATAAAGTATGCCGATGTCAGAGAGACTGTTACAACGCGGTCAGCGTCCAGTACTCTTCGCATAATATAATTGAACGGTGCGAGTTGCAGTTTTATATAAATACTTACGTTGGGAGAAAGCCACTGAGTTATATAAAATACATCATTATTTAGTTTCCCAGCAAAATGTAAATCTTTTGTTGTCGCCTCTCTAAGAATATTGGTAGTGTCAATATCTGTTTTATATTCATAAACCTGTGCTTGTCCCCTCAACTACTTATTACACAATGGAGTCATCAGCATAAATTGTATATAGCTTGCATAATTTAAAAGATTATTTCTTTTGCTCACCAATGTTCCATTTACGTAGACACTTATTTGTCGAAATAAATTGCATAGTACAAAAGTTTCATAGAATAGCCCCTCGGCGGGAACTGGTTTTTCATTGTTAGATTCTTAACAATGACATTTAAATCTATAAATGTCAAATTCAAATCAATGATGTAATCTTCATTGCAATAAATTTGAAAATGAACATTTTCAGAGAGCGTTTGTTGCGGATAAAATTGTTAATAGTATTCTGGTTTTACACTGACATCTATATTTTTTGCATTGAAAAGATTTAGAGATGAAGTGACTGAAGGGTGAGAATATTTATGTGGTAGATGTGCCATTTTTCTAGGAAAAGAAATCTATTTTTAATCTTTTTATTTTATTTGATGCTTTATGCTTCCGGGCTGACTTGAGATTGACGAGCGATGAGGTCTTTCGCACCCTTTTTAAACCTTTTCCGCGTTGTTTCAATCATTCGCCAAAGGATCGCGCGCTCGACCTGATATTTTACAAAATACTTTCTTGAATATCTTTCCCAGAGCCCCAATCATGTAATGAAGAGGACGCAAAATTCGTTGCAACTGGTGCAGTATTTTTTCTAGCCAAGGGTAGTGCAGAGCGAAAAAAACTTAGCAAACCAACTTCCGAGACCGTACCCAGAAAATGATGAACGACCCCTATAATAGTCCATTCCATGCCCAAGCTGCCGTGGTCCAAGAGTAGCAACATAGTAATCAATATCAGGACATGCAAACTGAGTTCCATTAGTCATTTCACTGAATGGGTCGAAAATCACATGTAATTATAGCCAAGCCTTTTGTTATTGCTATAGGATCAACCAATTCACTTTTTATTGTTAACTGACAGAGCTCCAAATACGAAGTCTTGACCGAAACGTATTGAAGGTATTTTACATTGTAGTGATGAATATGGTCATTAGATGTTTTTCGTTCAAGAACACGTAGGAGGGGGACATTGGTATTATCGACTCTTGATCTGCCTAAAAAGGAAGCGTAAAGAAATAAACAACTGTCCGAGGAGAAGGCGGGTGGATACTCTGTGAAAATGATAAGATTCATGCCAATAGCGATTCCTGCACTTTTACCGTTGATTACATTATGTTTAAAACCAAGAACTTCTCTTAGATTATTACTGATAATAACCTTTTAATTGTCAATGGGTGAACTAATGTAGATCGTGCCCAATTCTTTTGAATAACTGAATTAAAAGGCACCATTTTACGATATGAATTTTTTTGTTGATTGCACTACATAATTCGTCCAAAGTCCCAAACTCCTTATAGGATAATTTGACAAAGGGGTATTCAAACGAATTCTTATTTTCAATTACACATTGATCGTTAACGATTGGCCAATCGAGTGGTGTAATTTCTATATTATATGTACGATCCTTTCTTAGGATATCATATGCATTTTTAAGAATATGATTTATAAGAGCAACTTCATACCTTCCCTCAAATTTAATGGCAGGGGAGAGCTTTGTCCAAAAATCGCTCGTTTTATTCCTATCATCATAAAGAGGATCGGAAACATTTGACAAGAATGTCACATAAAAACCTTCAGACATTATGAACGTCTTTAGCGGGTATCTACGAATCAGAATCAGAATTTTATCCTAGCCAGTGAACAAGCAACTGCTGCTTACCTTTGCGATTACGAGTCTTTAATACCTTTTCAAATTGATAGATATCACTATTTCCAAATTTTGCAATTCATAGTCATAAAAACAACCAAAAATCTCTTCAACTTTTATATCACGAAGATGATTTGTTAAGGGTTTAGTGTCCAAGACTTTAGATACTTTAAAAAGTTCAGTTGACCATCTGGAAAAGTTCTTGTACGATTGATTCGAACATTATCACCAACATTAACTTTTTTCTTCCCGGCCTTTGATTAAAATATTGTTTAAGGAAATGTTTATTGTCAATATGATGAACTTTGTGAGGGTGAACATTGAACAAGGATCGATGAGGACTTTGATTATAAATCAATATAACTTCATATAAATCTTGAGTATATGCAGCTGTATTTTTCAATGTACAATACCTTGAAATTAAAAGTCGAATTGTTCGTGTTAAACGTTCAGCCAATGCCACCTTTATATGACTATGACCATGGTAGACTATTGTATTATATTTGAATAAAGCCCTTTTTTACATGTGAATTAACAAATTCACTTCCACCGTCGGTTTGAATTTTTTATATGAATCTTGTTCAAAGATCGATTCAAGGGCTTTAGCAACTTCATTGCCTCTCTTTGACTTCAATGGAACTTTCTTATGCATAGTGACTAAAAACACTGATTGCAAGTAAAATATAATTTTAGGGTCTATTACGTCTAGAGTCAAAAGATCTGCTTGTAATATATGCAGAAGGTAACAGGCTTTAGTTTTTCGATAGTGATTACCATAAACCATTTGATTTATATGAAAAGTATAACTGGGCTACTTTTGTAAATACTCCTTTGTTAGCTTCTTTTTAATTCCAGTAGCATTAGCAAGTGAACGGGGAGAGCATTCATAACTCATAAAAAACTTTCAAGACTTGATCCACTTTGAACGTAAACGTGATGTGGACCAACCGCTAATCTTTTGCGTACTACCGGTTGAGTCAGTATTGCAAAAAGAAAGCTAATCGTAAAAGAAAATGTCTTGTTCAAGCGGGTGGTAATTTCTTTTCATTTTTACCACCGATAATCGCTAAACTTGTAAACACTATATTCTAGTAATGGTTAAACCCTATAAATTGGCGCCAATTGACGCCTCTTTCACCAAAAGAGCACTTTCAAGATAATCTTGATGCATTTATTAACAAAGAAAAAATTCCCGATGATGAAAAATTAATTTTGTTTCAAAATGCCCTTCTTCATATCAACAAACGTAAACCTTATTGTGAAAAACCACTCAAAGTCAATGTCATTGATCAACCTTCTGAAAGTTTTGAAACACCGAAAAGGGAAGATTTATTAACTAGTGTTGTTGTAGACTTTTTGCCTCCATCCTATCGTGACCAAGGTAAAAGACTCATGACGTATCTCGCTGAAAATGAACAAATTGATGAGAAAAAGAATGAAGTTATAATCCAGGTCAAGCCTTATAATGTAATTGATTTGTTATTTGACCTAATTGCAATTTATGAAAGATTCCATTCCATTGACAGTCATTTATATAATTTTTAAAAGGCGAGAAATTTTCCCAAAAGTCTTATTAGCAATAGGCAAATTTTAAATAAAATCAAAAAATAATATAGTCCATCAACAACATTAAAGGTAGAAGACGATTATTTTAAATCTTCCTTGGAAAATACTAGTACACCTAGTGAAAATTTGACAACGGTAGTTGAACAAAAATGAAGACTAATGGAGAAAAAGGTGAAAATTATAGGTTTTATGCACAGGTGTTTTGGATTTGCCAAGATTTAAATGTTAAGAGTGATAACATTTTTTGTTTTTGTGCTAACGAACTGTAAGTAAGGAGCGACACGACTCAATAGTTACCGAAACTCTAAAAACCAATAACACTACTTCGGAAGTTTGTTTTGGATTTGTCAAGATTTAAATTTTAAGAGTGATAAAATTTTTTTTGTTTTTGCTAACGAACTGTAAGTAAGGAGCGACACGACTCAATAGTTACCGAAACTCTAAAAACCAATAACTCTACTTCGGAAGTTTCAAGCTCCTATCTGCAAAAATGTGGAATTAATTTCTTGAAGTAATTGATGCTTAATGGAGAAAAAGGTGAAAATTATAGGTTTTATGAAATTGATCATAAGACTTAAATTATTCTATCAGATACGTTGGCACTTTAAGATGAAATAATGCCAGTAAATCTGGCCTCCATCTCCACGGAAAAATCCCTCCCTCCCCCTTCAAAAAAAAAAGTTAGTCTGAAGTTGATTGTCTGAAAAGTATTTTTTCGGGGGGGATACACGATTGGCTGAAACAATTTATTGTGTTCGTGGTAACGAACTGTAAGTTATTATCTAAGTAACACGAAAAAAAATCAAGAGTTTATGTGAAGTTTTAACTAGCTAAGGCTAAATTTGTTAAAGATGGGCCATTTTCTTAAGAAAAAACTCAAAATTAGGAAAGAATACCAAATGTTCCTTTATTACCTAATTAACACGACAAAAAATGAAGAATTTATGCACAGTTTTAACTAGCTAAGGCTAAATTTGTTAACGATGGATCATTTTCTTAAGAAAACACACATGTTCATTTATTATCTAAGTAGCACGACAAAAAATCAAGAGTTTATGTGCTGTTTTAACTAGCTAAGGCTAAATTTGTTAACAATGGATCATTTTCTTAAGAAAACACACTAAATTAGGAAAGAAAACCAAATGTTCCTTTATTATCTAAGTAACACGACAAAAAATCGAGAATTTATGCACAGTTTTAACTAGCTAAGGCTAAATTTGTTAACGATGGATCATTTTCTTAAGAAAACACACTAAATTAGGAAAGAAAACCAAATGTTCCTTTATTATCTAAGTATCACGACAAAAAATCAAGAGTTTATGTGCAGTTTTAACTAGCTAAGGCCAAATTCGTTAACGATTGATCATTTTCTTAAGAAAACACACTAAATTAGGAAAGAAAACCAAATGTTCCTTTATTATATAAGTAACACGAAAAAAAATCACGAGATTAACACTAAATTAGGAAAGAAAACCAAATGTTCCTTTATTATCTAAGTAACACGACAAAAAATCAAGAGTTTATGTGCAGTTTTAACTAGCTAAGGCTAAATTTGTTAACGATGGATCATTTTCTTAAGAAAAAACACTAAATTAGGAAAGAAAACCAAATGTTCCTTTATTATCTAAGTAGCACGACAAGAAATCAAGAATTTACGCAAATGGAATACCTTTTTTGCAAATTGAGTTAGTTTTATGCGAATGATAAAAGTTTTGGCGAATTGAGATAGCTTTACGCAAATGAAATACCATTGATACCACTAATAATACATACGATACTGAACGAGTTATCAGATAGCTATAACTTACAGGTTATTAACACGTTTGACCAGTTTTGATTGGAATTTGCATTTTTTGCCAGAAGAAAGATCATGAATACGTGTTTATTTTTATTTTTTTTTAACTGGTATTTTTTCAAGGAAGCCCATAACACTTTGCAGAAACCCGTCTAGTACAGTTTAAATTGCACACTACCTTTGAATAGGAGTATAAACGATTCGAAACTGATGGAGAATCAAATATGGAACCTGATTATATACAAAAATAATTGCATAACAATGAAACAAGACGTGCTGGTTTTTTTTGAGCTTATCACCAAAAAGGCAGTGAACTTTGAAATCGCGTCATGACCTGCAACTACTAGAAAAACCTGTTTGGTACGGGGGCGTTGTAGAAGCATAAGGCTATGTGAGAGGATACTCACACTCTTTGAAAGGGTGTAATGCCCCTCTAGAATAGAATTACCAGAAAAACCGGAAGGAACGTAAAGGCCGCAATAAACAGGATGGAACATAAAGTCGTCAAAGTAGTACCTCTTACCCTACTGATATCGGGTTCAAATCCATACCGCACAAGGGAATGTGTAAATTTTTCTTGTTATTTCCTTCTAATTACAATAAAACATATATTTGTTGGACGTCAGTACAGGTTTTGAGCCTATTACGACGATCACTGAAAAAAACTTTTTTTTTTAATTTCTGAACGTTTTTTTAAATAATGCTGGCAAATCCGCCCCCCATGTAAAATTCCCCTCCACCTCAACTAGAAAGTTTTATTTGATAACGTCTGTATGCTTCCCAATAACCAATACTATATGTAAACAACGGGAAAAGTTCAAAACTTGCAGCCCTTCCCCGGGGAATGTGTGGGGTTAAGTCATCCTCAAAGACATAGTTATTAGATTTTGCAACTGTGCTGAAAAATTGGCTATCTCAAAATTTTGATCAGGTGACTTCGGGGGAAAATGAGCATGGAAGGGAGATTAGCTACCCTCCAATATTTTTGGTCACTGAAAAAGGGCACTAGAACTTATTATGTCGAAACAAATCAACCCTCTACTGATCTTCTACGATCACTGGTTCAATGTGATCAACTCTGGAAATAAAAACAAATCAAATAAACAGGCATCCAATGTCTTTCAACATAACAACATAACAAAAAAACATATACCCCCAACAGAGAGCAAAGCTCGTAAAATTGGGTGTTAATAATAATAATAATAAAAAAAAAAAAAAAAAAAAAAAAAAAAAAACAAACAAACAAACAAAACAAAAAAAACATTTCCTCATCATAACAAAAGAGAGAAAGAAAAAAAACCTGGTTAAAGAAAAAAAAAAAAACATAACAAACATAAAGAAAACAAACGCTGGACAAGTGGGGCATGGAAGGCTATCCCAACATGGGTAACAAATATAAAAAAAATAATAATAATAATAATAAAAAAATTTCTATTCCACCATCACAGGTCAATACATAATTTTAATATTTTCTTCCTTAGAACTGATATTTGCCGAAATGACTCAATTTGAATTCTATCTTTCAGCCTATATTTATTTGAAATAAATGGTATTTGGTATCTAATTGAAAATCTAGATCTTTCACAATTAACAAAGGGAATTCGATATGTTCCAGAACACCTAAGAGCCGAAGGAGGGGGCAGAATCAACAGAGATTTTTCATAAAAATAACTACTAGGATCTTGTATTTTAAAATGCCATATTGATATATTAAGTTCTCTTATATGTTTCAGATCTAATAAATTCAAGAAAAGAAATAATGTTTCAGTTTCCGATGCATCTCTAAGTTTTGATGGACGATGTAAAAAATTTCCAAGTATTCTCACTGCTTTATTTTGAAGGATCTGTAGGGGTTTTATATGCGTCCAAAAAGTATTTAAATAAATAATTGTGCAATAATTTAAATAAGGAGCAATCAAAGAATGATAAATTATTTTTAAAATTGAAAATGGAAAAACATGTTGCAAACGATACATAGACCCAATATTTTGCGAAAGTTTCACCCTTAAATGATCAATATGAGTTTGAAATGACAAAAGGGGATCAATAAAAACTCCTAAATAACGATATGATTGAACTCTACGTATTTTATGCTCACCAACTTGAAGCTCCTGACATGACATTTTTTTAGTAGCACGTTTTGAATGACCAAAAACCATAAATTCAGTCTTCTTAAAATTCGGTACTAAATAATTAGAAACAAACCATCGATTAACTGAACTAACAGTGTTAAACAGATTTTGAATCAATGTAGATGAATCCTTCGATTTAACAGAAACAGCTGTGTCATCTGCAAATAAAATTGCAAGACCCTTATTTCCCTGCAAACATCGTGGGAGATCATTAATATACATCAAAAATAAAAGCGGACCTAATACCGATCCTTGTGGGACACCAATATCTTCAAGATCATTTAAACTAGACAAATGTCCATCAACATCTACCACGATTTTACGTCCATAAAGGTATGATCTTATTATATCTAGTCCTTTCCCTCTTATACCGGAATTTTCCATTTTATCAAAAAGAATTTCATGGTTTAAAGTGTCAAATGCTTTTTTAACATCATAAAAAACAGTAGATACATGATAATTACTATCTAAGCAGTCATTTATTTCTAATACAAGAGCTGCAACTGCTTGTTCCGTCGAATGGCCTGCCCTAAATCCAAACTGATGTTTGGTAAACAAATTTATTTTATCTAGATAATTAGTAATCCTTCCTTTAAAAATTTTTTCCAATACTTTAGACAATGGTGATAAAATTGCAATAGGACGATAATTATTTGTATCAGATTTATCTCCTTTTTTATGCAATGGTATTACACGTGCAATTTTCCATCTTTTAGGAAATGTACCTGAGAAAATACATAAATTTAAAATATGAAGCAATGGTTCAAATATTTCACCTGCAATATTTTTTAACAAATTAGTTGAAAGTTCATCATATCCCAATGAATTACCATTTTTTAAATTCTTAATGACCTTTTGAAATTCTGCAAAAGTAACCGGGGCCATAAATATGCTCGTATCTTCAGTGGGCGGTAGATATTTTTTATGCGACCTTGGGGAAGAAAGGTCAATTTCTCCTGAAACAACAGATGATCTAATACTAGCAAAATATTCACTAAACTTCTTAGCAACAGCTTGTGGTCCTCTAAATTCTTTACCATTAATATCAAATAACACTTCAGGGTGTAACAACTTTTTATTTCTTACAATTTTATCTTTAATCAAACTCCAAGTTTTTCTAGGGGAATCTGAATTTCGAAAAGAATTTTCATAATAAAGTCTTTCACTTACTCTAAGGATCCTTACCAGCATATTCTTATAATTTTTAAAACGCGTTATATTTATTTCTGTGGGATATTTTATTCTAATTTTATATGAACGATTTTTCTCATTAATAGATCTCAAAAGTGATTCATTTATCCAAGGTTTTTTTGGGGTAAGTTTCTTTCCTCTCGGGCTTTTATATGGGCAAAAAAGATCAAGCTTTTCATTCATAATATAATAAAATTTATCTAATGATTGGTTCGGATCCTTCTCATCAATTACAGGACTCCAATCAACATCACCAAGCCCTTCTTTTAACCTTAACACATTTTTATGTGAAAAATCTCTACGCTTGGTTTGATTTTTTTTATTATGCGGAAAATTTATAAGAAAATCAGACATAATTATACAGTGGTCAGATGAATCATCAGGAATAATAAATGTATTAACAGCACTATAAGGTGAAAAAATATTATCAATAAGTGAAAATGATGTATCAGCTATTCTAGAGGGCACAAAACATAGGGGGTTTAGTCCATAAGATAGTGGGCCCTCCAAAAACTGCAAAATATTTCTATCTATTCTATTCTGATCTGCAGATAGGAGTTTCATTAAATCAATATTAAAATCACCCATAACTAAATAAGGAGTATTAAGACTAGCTAATTTATCCAACATACTTTCAAAATGATTTTTAAATTCTATCTGGCTGGATGACGGAGTACGGTAAATAACTGCAATTAAAAACTTCCGATTATTTGGAAAAGAGCATTCAACTACACAAGATTCAAAAATCATTTCAATATTCATTGGCAAAAAATCAATCCTTATACGTGCTGGTATGCAATTTTTAATCAAAACACCTAGACCCCCTTGTTTTTGTCTTTTCCGACCGATGTGAAAAAATTGGTAATCTTTTACATGTATATTTTCAATTGAAAAATCATCTAAAAAAGTTTCACATAGGCCTAATATATCTGTATATATCTGTATATAATCCGACATGTTCTTCCGACTAAAAATTCAATATTCCACATTTTTGTACATAGGAGCTTGAAAACTCTACTATAGGGTTCTCTGGTACGCTGAATCTGATGGTATGATTTTCATTAAGATCACTTGATGTTTTGGAGGTTAATCCCCCTTTTTCAAAAACTGATTGGTACCATTAAAATTGATGAATTTTACATATTTTGAATAACCATCAAAATTCGATTCTTTTGAAATACCTAGTGTTATCAAGACTCAGAGTTTCGGTTACTATTGAGCCGCTTACTCTTTACTTTTAGTTCGCTCCTTCCTTATAGTCCGTTACCACGAACTGTTTGATCCTACTAAGCTCTGGCATCATTTACATCTCGTGAGACGCTAAGGATAAGCACTCGGGCTTGTCAGATAAGTAACCTTCGAATGCTCGAACACACTGATAAATCAGCGTTACCAGATGTCTGGTTTAAAATTGCGCCACTATAAAAGTGAAATTGCATTGAATGAACAATTTTCCCCCCAAAAAATGCTCCGATTTGAAAAATTCAATGCGCAACCGCCAATAAAACTTGCCCAAGTGCGTCCCACCTGGCAACTCTGCAATAGATACGGCTTCATCACAGATGTTGGCTGATTGCCTTGAGGATACAGTGGGTGGATACAAGGAGAACATCCATCCTTTTCTCCTGTTTACAATGTTCACATTTTCCGGAGAATAGAACATAATTTTGTTTTTCTTTTTATCGAATCAAGATTCATATTTGAGTATGATGAAAAGCACATTATAAGGCAAGACGTAATCTTTTCAAGAAAGATGCACGATTGTGAACAGTATGTATGAAATAGTATATAGGAGACTCCGAAAAACATTGCAAAATTTGTCAAGTTGAATTGACTTAGTCTTATAATTAAAAGTACCAGGTGACCGAGCCTCGCTCCTTGAAACGAATTTTAGACATCAAAACAGTATCGGCGTATGCGCCCCCCCCTTCGGAAATACAATTCACCCATACCCTGATTCTCGCAAGGAAAAACCTTTTTTATGAAATTTTTCTACATTTAGTCGTATTGACATTCACTTTACTTTTTTTGCCTATTCAGTTTGTGAATTGGTGCCCCTGGACCTGGACCAAGAAAAGATCAGCTCACTTTACAAAAAAATACAGTCCAAATTAACATTTTGTGTTGAACAGTTCTGTCTAAGTAAAGAACGATGCCTAAGTAAAGAACGATGTGGGCACAATGTGTTTTTGTTTGTGTTTGTCTCCATACCCGGGCACTTCGTATCAAAGTAGGTGTCGTAGAAACTTCGAAAAGGACTCATTCGATTGAAAATTGGAGTGGCTAGTGCCCTTTTTAATAGTCGAAAGTGATTGGAGGGCAACTAGACCCCCCCCCCCCGCCCAAAATTCCCCCGAACACATCTAATCGAAATTTTGAGATAGCCATTTTGTTCAGCATGGTTGATTTTCAGATAGAAAATATGTTTTTGAGGAGGACACTCCCCCACAACCCTCAGGGCAAGTGTTTTAGGTTATGCCCTGGGAGTGTATAAGGTTTTTATAGAAGGCGTTGTTGTAGAAACTTCAAAACAGGCTCATTCGATTGGAAATTCAAAGGGCTAGTACACTTATTAAAAGTCGAAAGTGATTGGAGGGCAACTAGCCCCGCCCACGCCCATCATTCCCCCAAACACATCCAATCAAAATTTTCAGATAGCCATTTTGTTCAGCGTAGTTGATTTCCAGATAGAAAATATATTTTATAAGGTTTTTAGAGAAGGCGTTGCCGTAGAAACTTCAAAAAATGCTCATTCGATTGGAAATTCAAAGAGCTAGTGCCCTTTTTAATAGTCGAAAGTGATTGGAGGGCAACTAGCCCCCCCACGCCCATGATTTCCCTAAACACATCCAATCAAAATTTTGAGATAGCCATTTTGTTCAGCGTAGTTGATTTCCACATAGAAAATATGTTTTTGAGGAGGACAATCCCCCACAACCCTCAGGGCAGGGGTTTTAAGTTATGCCCTGGGGGAATATAAGGTTTTTAAAGAAGGCGTTGTCGTAGAAACTTCAAAAAAAGCTCATTCGATTGGAAATTCAAAGGGCTAGTGCCCTTTTTAATATTTGAAAGTGATTGGAGGGCAACTAGCCCCCCACCCATCATTCCCCCAAACACATCCGATAAAAATTTTGAGAGAGCCATTTTGTTCCGCGTAGTTGATTTCCAGATGGAAATCATATTTTTGAGGAGGACTCTCCCCCACAACCCTCAGGGCAAGGACTATAATTTATTCCCTAGGGGTATATAAGATTTTTATCGAAATCTTTGTCGTAGAAACTTGAAAAAGGGCTCATTCGATTTGAAATGCAAAGGGCTAGTACCCTTTTTAATAGTCGAAAGTGATTTGAGGGCAACGAATCCCCCTCTCACGCCCACCTTCTCCCAAGACACTCCCCCACAACCCTCAGTGGAAAGGGTTATAAGTTATGCCCTGGGGGCATATAAGGTTTTTATTGAAATCTATGTTTTATAAAGTTAAAAAAGGGCTCACTCAATTGAAAGTTCAAAGGTATCACGCCCTTTTTAATAGTCGAATGTGATTGGAGGACAACTGACCCCCCTCTCACGCCCACCTTTTCCCCAGACCCACCCAATCAATATGTTTAGATAACCATTTTATTCAACGTAGTTGAAAGTTTTGGAAATTAGGTCTTTAAGGATGAAAACCCCTCCCCGCACAGCCCTCAGGGCAAGGGTCGTAAGTTATGCCCTGGGGGCATATAAAGTTTTTTATTGAAAGCCTTGTCGTAGAAACTTCAAAAAGGCTCATTCAATTGGAAATTGAAAGGGCTAGTGCCTTTTTTAAGTTGAAAGGGATTGGATAGCGACTAACGCCCCTCTCACGCCTACCATTTTCCCAAACAAATCCAATCAAAATTTTGAGATATCCATGTTGTTCAACGTAGTTGAAAGTTCTGGAAATTAGGTCTTTTAGGATAATAACTCCCTCAGAGCCCTCAGTGCAATGGTTGTAAGTTATGCCCTGGGGGCATTAAAGTTTATATCGAAAATTGTTATAGAAATTTCAGAGCTCATTTGATTGGAAATTGAAATTGCCCTTTTTAAGTCGAAAGTGAGTGGAGAGTAATTAACCCCCCTCTTACGCCCACCATTTCTCCAAAATAATTCAATCAAAGTTTATGAGATAGCTATTTTGTTCAACATAGTTGAAAGTTCCGGAAATTATGTATTTAAGGATGACAAACCCCCGAGAGCCCGAAGGGTAAAGGTTGTAGTTTATGCCCTGGGGGCATATAAAATTTTATTGATAGACTTGTCGTAAAACTTCAAAAGGAGATAATTCAATTGGAAATTGAGAGGGCTAGTGCCCTTTGTAATAGTCGAAAGTGATTGGAGCGTAGCTAACCTCCCTCTCACGCCCACCAGTCGTCCAAACACATCCCATCAAAATTTTCAGATAGTCATTTTGTTCAACGTAGTAGAAAGTTCTGGACTTTAGGTCTTTGAGAATAACCTCAGGGTAAAGGTTGTAATTTATGCCCTGGGGGTATATAAGGTGTTTATAGAAAGCTTTGTCGTTTCCAAAAGTGCTTATTCGATTGGAAATCGAAAGGCCTAGTGCCCGTTTTAATAGTCGAAAGTGATTGGAAGACTTGACATTTTTATAGTAAAGATCGATGTGGGTATAAAGTATTATTTTTTGTTGTTGTTTAGACCAGGGCACTTCGTATCGAAGGAGTTGTCGCGGGAACTTCGAAAAGGGCTGATGCCCTTTTTAATAGTCGAAAGTGATTGGAGGGCAATTATTCCCCCTTCTTCTACCACCCTCCCATTCGCCCATTATGTATAAAAACTAAATGTTGCCTTAAGATTAAATCAAAATGCACTGTGATAATGTTAACTGCCAATAAGACATCTCAGCAGTATCCCAAGAACGACTGAGGGTATTATGTTCAAACTTTCGGGGCTACTTCTGCCCTTAAAATTTAACCAAATCAAAATAGCGTAATTGTATCGAAGCTATAAAAGAAAGTAAACAGATTTTTTTGCGAATGGTATAAATTTTTTCATTTCAGGTCAACTAGAGGGAGATATGATACTAAATTAAACACTACTATTTGTGTCCAGATTTTTAAAATGATGTATGTTGTTAAAAATTGCTGAAAATTTTTCTCCAGCATACAAATAGCAGGCCAAACTATAAAGTCTTAAAAAACGAAAAGATTTAAAGTATTACTTTCTTTTTCCCTGAAAAGACTATGTCAATATAAAACGAACAAAAATTAATTCAAAAAACTTTTTCTACAAGATAAGTATTTCAAGGAAAAGTAAAGAACTCCATTAAACAAAAAAGAGCAAAAATAAAATCAAATAATCTACCCACCGTGAAACTACCATAAAAAAGCATCGATAAATAAATGAAACCCAAAACGGACTGAAATTACAATCATTAACCAAGTCAAACTCAAAACGAGCAGAAATTACCATAATTTGGGAGAAAAAACCCTTTGCCTTCACAAGGCCAGAACAAAATTTGCACTTTACTGAAAAAATATAAATGTTTTTACTTTTATAACTTTAATAAATCAAATAGTATTAACATTTTGATTACTAAATATCCGTATATGTATATTAAACTGACAACGCATATTCATTTGTATTTTTTCAGTAAAGTACAAATTTTGTTCTGGCCTTGGTAAGGCATAGGGGTTTTGAGCCCAAGTTATGTTAATATCTGCTCGTTTTGAGTTTGACTCTGTAATTTCTGCTCGTTTTGGGTTTCATTTATTTATCGATGCTGATTTGTGGTAGTTTCACGCTTGGTAAATTATTTGATTTTATTTTTGCTCTTTTTTTTGTTTAATGGAGTTCTTTATTTTTCTTTGAGAAACTTATTTTGTAGAAAGTTTTTTTTAATTAATCATGAATAAGAGCGAGCAATATAAATTGTATTTAATCGAGAAATTTAAAATTTAACCAGTTTGATGTTAATGGTGATAATCTTAATTTTTCAATTTAATAGTTCCAACTAACTATTTTCCTAAAACTCGAATTACATCTAGAATAACTGCCCATTCGTCAGCTCGATTTCTAAATGTTTTTATGATGTTATGATTGTGCTGGGTCTGATCATATATCTATAGTTTTTTATCGTTAAGGTAAGGTAAATCTTCATTAATAAACTTTTGTTAAATCATAATAAATCAGGGTTTCTTATGTATCGTAAGTCTTCTAATTATTACCCTTGGATCACTGATACATAAATAGAAAATTATGCAGTCAAGCGTACCAATAATATCAGATATCTTGGTGTTGTTGTTGATAAATGCCTTAGTTTTAAAAACCATTTATCTTTTATTAGTAGTAAAATTGCAAGAAATGTTGCAGTAATGAGAAAGTTAAAGAATATATTCCCGAATTATGTGACGAGATTAATTTATTTCTCTTTGGTCCACCCGTATTTGGTTTATTGTGTGAGTATATGGTCTAGTATGTTTTCTGTCCACTTGAAGCAACTGCGTGTGATGCAGAACATGGCACTCCGAGTGTTGACCGGAGATAGCAAAGAAACATCAGTTAGATCTCAATATGTAGAGTTAAATATTATCCCTCTTTCGGGTCTAAGAAAATTGTATCCTGCATTATTCATGTATAAGTATTATTCCAAATTATTCCCTAAGTGTTTCCTACGTCTATTTACTTCTGGTGATGAAATACACAATTATCCTATGATTATTTGCTAATAAAGTGAGGACAGTTCATGTCGTTAGAACTAGATCTTTATTTTCAACATGCCATATTGGGCCAAATATTTGGAATAATGTGCCCGAATTTTTGAAAAATGCATCAAATGTGGGTGTTTTCCATAAAGATCTTAAACCAGTTTTTCTCTAGTAGTATGCTTTTTCAAAAATTGTTAAATTGAATTTCTTTGGCTGCCCCCCCCCCCCAAAAAAAACATTTAGTTTTTTTAATTGTTGGATGGAGACAATGGATTTTTTGAGTGTGTTGTTGGTTGGTGGAATGTATTTTTGTTTGGAAGGGTTGTGCAACCTGGAGTAGGGCAAATGCAGATTTTTCTTTCTCCTTCTTTCTTTTTTCGTTTCTTTTCACTTCTTGTCTTTTTTTCAAATTTAATTCCTATGTTTAAGGGGTTACTCCAAGCACGCGAAAGCTTACAGAGGGTTAATAGTTTTGTTGTATTGTTTTTTTTTGCTTTCTTTTAAGTATTTTGTTGTGTATTTTCTCGAATAAACCCACTATCAATAAAAAAAAAATACAATAATATCAACAAAATTTCTACTTTAGCTAGCAGAGAGCAGAGCTCAATATGGTAGCTAAACGCATTGAACAAAAGCCAAAATCAATACTTCAAAGTAATGCATCTTCAGACAAAAATAACAACCTATCAAGAGAACTTTGAAAGTCTTTCAATACAGAGCAGTTTGAAAGTCTAACAGAAATAAAATAATGAAACTAAGGCCAGTGAATTTTAGAGGATTTCAAAAAGCTACTGGTTTTGTATCATAGGATGAAGTTTTGCACAAAAAGGAGAATATTTAAGCTGCTTTTGATATTTTTAAATCTTCTTTTATCAGTATAGGGATTCTTGTTGCCCGATTAAAATTGCGAAGAAAACCAAAAAAAGACTCTAGAAGACTATGGATCAATGCTGCAACAATAGAAAGTATTGAAAAAGTAACAAGCTATATCGATTTTATCCAGAATATATTACGCAATAAAACATGAAAAAATTCAATGAGTTAGAAACATAGTGGATTTTCTGCGGAGACCGGAGTTATTATTCTGAAAAGTATAGTAAAAAGTTTGGTAAAGTATAAAGTGCTTTTAAAATTATTAATGACCAATTGAAGGTTGAACGAAACAAACTGTAAAACTAATTAAATTCAAGCGAATATGTAGCGAGTGGCTGAACCGGAGTGGGTTTTAGACATTTTCAGTAAAAATTTCTCAAATATTGCGATTTTGGTCAAAAATGATTTTACTAAGTCTATGGATGTGAATTAGATTGAAGGTTTCATTGATGGAAGAAGGTGCAGAAACACAATAGTTATTAAGCCCTGCACTATGTTCAACCCTGAAACAGTTATTAGGACAATCAATTCTCTCTGCCAGAATAGATGGCCTAAATTTCAAGAATCATAAGCTGTAGCATGCTATTTATTACTGTGTAATTTATTTGCTGCATCGGCTTGGTACAACTTTTATTTCTAGTTTATGTTGTTACGTTGTGTTGCAAACGTTTACGATCTGACAGCTCGAGCATATTAAGCGTTGCAGTAACTCTATACATTTACTAACCCTAATTTTCTAGGTGTTAATGTTAGTTTTCTCGGTGCGTAATTTCTCTCAAGGTCATTAAAAATAGAAATTTTAAGAATAATACGCGGATTGGCACTCTACTGTTTATTACGACTAGAAATTGGTCTTTCTATCTCTTCCATTGCAAATCATCAGTTATATCGACTTCAGTAATCGAAAACGACAAGTTTTTCTGAAAATGACCCTAAAGGGTATTCCTAAGAGAAGCTCATAAAAGAGCCAAATTGAAAGTTGTCTCTTATTTTAAAAGTGAAGGAGATTCTTATAAATAGATATTGAATTTTAATCAGATATAGTCCAACTAAAAATCCAACTATTGCCAAAACTTCAAGCTAAAAATTGATAAACAAAGAACTTTGCTTAAGTACCGTATTTGTTACCATAAGAAATTATCTTATATAAGAATACTGGCCTTGAGGGAGGAACAAGTCCCCTACCCACTCTTCACAGTAAAGTTTAGCTAATGAGGGAATAATTCGCTTACATAACATATTGGAGATACAGCTTAAAATACAATTTCCTGCAATGCTAGCCATAAAAAATGGAAGCATAGGCCAATCACAATAAGCAATCCTTTGAACAAACATTAATAGCCTCAAAAAGCAATGACAAATTGAAATACACTGAAAGAGAAAGAAATCGACAAAGGAAAATGTTTTTGTTTTAAAGACAGAGAATGTCCGAATCGCTTGGTAGGCCAGCGGTACTGTATATATGTAGGAATTTATCTTTATGAAAGAGGGGGATATAATTCAAACCACATATAAATAGGGGAGATGCGTCAAAGAGTAGGGAATTGAGGGAAAAGTTTCAGGAATAAGTGATTTGAGGTGGTTGGATCAAATAACATCATTCATGTACGTACATACCCAGTCGAAAAGAACAACTTAAACATGCTAAAACATACACATACTCACTAATAAAATAGGGGGGTTCCAAAAGAAACCCCCAAAATTTCCCAATTTTCTGGGAATTTCTTGTTCAAATTATCCTTCGTCCCTCTGAAAGCAAGTCCTGCGTATGTCCCTAATATACCCTGCAAAGAATATTTACCGCCAACGGATATTTGAATATCTATTTAGCTAGCATAAATGTAGTTTTTTTTCAGAAAGTTTCAAATATAAGAAAGCAGATGCCCACCCTCGGAACTAGGCTATAATTTTCTACCAACAAAAATAAAAATGGACCCTTATAAATTTACAAATACTGATCATAACAAGGAAGTATTAACTTGCCAATAAAGAACTGAGTCCCAATTTCAACAAATAGATATATTCGAGGTGTTTTAAAGTCTTTTAAAATAATTTAAGCCCCCTTCACAAAGCAATTTAAGCCCCCTTACACAAAAACTAAAACCTTCATGCCCGATAAATTGCAATTTTTGAGACTACAAGTGTAAGCATTGGGATGCCATGACATGTTTTGCAAGTATGAAAAATACATTTCTAGGTCATAGCCCTACCGTACCTTTGACTGTGTTCAAATAATTTTCTGGGCATTTCTTGTTCAAATTATCCTTCGTCCCTCTGAAAGCAAGTCCTGCGTATGTCCCTAATATACCCTGCAAAGAATGTTTACCGCCAACGGATATTTGAATATCTATTTAGCCAGCATAAATGTAGTTTTTTTTTCAGAAAGTTTCAAATATAAGAAAGCAGATGCCCACCCTCGGAACTAGGCTATAATTTTCTACCAACAAAAATAAAAATGGACCCTTATAAATTTACAAATACTGATCATAACAAGGAAGTATTAACTTGCCAATAAAGAACTGAGTCCCAATTTCAACAAATAGATATATTCGAGGTGTTTTAAAGTCTTTTAAAAACAATTTAAGCCCCCTTCACAAAGCAATTTAAGCCCCCTTACACAAAAACTAAAACCTTCATGCCCGATAAATTGCAATTTTTGAGACTACAAGTGTAAGCATTGGGATGCCATGACATGTTTTGCAAGTATGAAAAATACATTTCTAGGTCATAGCCCTACCGTACCTTTGACTGTGTTCAAATAATTTAATTTTTCAAGATACTATACAAATTATAGTGTTTACCGAGTTGTCCTTTTGCAGTCATCAACAAAACAATCCATATTCCTGTTCGCTTAGGCATATTGAGGTTATATCCAATACCCAGCAAAAAGAGATAAAAGGTAAAAATAAACCCCTTTTAAGTCTCATGGTCAAGCAATAAAGGGTTTAAACAGTCTGAGAAATGGTATATTTGATATGGTATAGCTACTGTTTTGTTCCTACGATTTGAATTTAATGACTCGGGGTTGTTAGATACGATAGCCAAGGCTATATTCAGGACTTTTGTTTTTAGGAGGGGGTACTTATGTTCAGGGGTTATTATTGTTGGGGGAGGGGTAGCTATAAAAAAACTTTGAAACTCGTCAAAAAAAAATGTTATATGCATTTTTGTTACTTTTTGACGAGTCAGGAATTATTTTTATTTCAGGGGGGGGGGGGAGGAGGTTTCACATCTGATAGCCCTCCACCCAGGACACGAACTTGGAGGTACCTTCCTTGTATCACGCTTATATCACGCTATATATCTGATATTTTTTGTGAATTTTCTATACACTGTCTATTAAAAGGGATTTTATCCCTATTCTGAACTTTTATTTTATCGTCACGCTTATAAGGATTTTCAAAGCAAAACTTGCAAGACTGGGCGATACAAAAACTAATATATTTAGGTTTAGAGCAGTGTCATTGTATATTAAATGATAAAATATTGAAACTGCCTTCTAGACTACCGTACTTAAATATGCTACAAGTATATTTGAGATTAATTGTTCTTCATGAACAAAGTGTACTATAAATACAAGGAAACAAAGTTTTCCTAATGATCTTGTAACAGTGTCAGCAGTTTAGACTAGCCTGAAACTCAGCTTTCTGAATATCTGAAAACATAACAAGCCTCCCTTAGCATTATTGATTGCAGATGTATGTTCCAGTCAAGCTGGCAATGCGACTAGGATTACAATATAAAGGTATAGCTACTTATAGATGCCTGGAAATTTATAGATGCCTGAAAATTTATATAATTATAGATGCCTGGAAATTTTCTTACGCATAGGACTTATTAGTGGTCAGTAGGACTTACTAGTTAGGGAAGACAGAAACATAAAAACCATGATATTAACCAGATTTTTTAGTAGTTGTCTGACACAACCCAGTCGTCACAACACAACAAAAAGATTTATACAAGTAATGAACAGCAGCTCAAAAGGCTGTTTTAGGGGGACAGAGGGGGCATTTGGTCCGGGTGCAGGAATGTTAGGGGCGCAAAACTTCAAATAAATAACCTAACGGTTATAATCATTTTATAATTTTTGAAATTTATTTTTATTAAAGTTGAGAGCGCCGTTGACAGTAAGTATAAGCAAATTTAATCCAAAATTTCCATTTTTCCCATATCTTCATCACCATTCCTTGAAAATATAAATAAATAGACATAATTAAAATAATTTTAAATTGAATTTAAGCAAGGATTAGCTAGATCAAATTAAAGAATTAGAAGCAACCAATTTGGAGGAGATAATTAACAATTTTAAAGATAGTAAAGCAAGAAAAGTCATATACAGATAAATTGAAAATTTTGTCAATAATTGATAATTTTGTTAAAATTTTGCCTGAAAGTTTATGGGAGAAGGGGGGGGGAATCAAAATTTTGCCATGGGCCCAAGAAACCCAGAACCGCCAATGCCTAGCTCAGTATCTTTCTTTTCACCATTTTTTTAATTCTACTTTATTTTTTTTTTTATTTCCTCAGTTTTCAATATTTTTAAGAAAATATTCGCCATTTCCGCAAGAAAAAACCTAGTAATGAAATATTACATCTATAGCCTCTACAACACCCTAAAAAATTCTGTGTATCCCCAAGGGGTACGCGTACCGCAGTTTGAGAACCACTGGCCTAGAACAATAAATCCTAATTGATTCTAGAATAGGCACATATACAGGGGAGTGGGTATATTAAATACTTAACTTCAGGAAATTTACCTATTCGTATGAAGTTAAGATCCACACAAAGTACGTAGTAAAGTGGATAGTATACACACTGAAATCGAACGATGGCTTTTATACAGTTCTAGGCGTTTACCCCCCCCCCCCCCACACGTGGGAAATAAGGCGTTCCAAATTTGAGAATTTTATTTGTGTTTTATTTTTTTTATTTCCGTAGGGGGAAGGAATTTTGGTACTTGTGTATTATGCGCCACTCACTCAAGTTAACGCTGTGTAAAACTCGAGAACAAACCGGTTTCTTCGGTAGTTTTTTTTAAGCTTAGCGCGAGACAAGACAAAGACAAGTGAAAGAATATATGGGAAATATATAATTTGGGCTATATATTTGCAAATAGGGGGGTAGGAGGGGGGGGGGATAAAGTATTTGGATAGTTTGAGTCAGAAAACAATTCTTTCAAGGTATGTGGCCACTAAAAAGTTACAGAAGAATAGCGAGGTATCTGGAAATTTTGTTTACTAAAAAAAAAAAAAAGTTTTGTTTTTCAATGAGTGTTTTTCCAAGTATTAAGGACTATTATTAGGTCAATGTAGTGTTTCATTTAAGTGTTTTATGATGATCGCTGATCAAAGTTTATGTTATTTTTGCCTTTCATTTATGTTATTTTACTGTGTTCATGGCCTTATATTTGGCTTTAAAATACACTTATCTATCTATATATCTAATATGCAGAATAATTGTATCAAACAGATTTTACATGCAGACCCGCTATAGGCCCCCCTCCCCTAATGTGCGAATCTATAGCCCAAATTAATTTCTAAAGTAACGAAGAAACTAACAAAAAACCGATGTGATCTCGAATTTTACACAGCGTAAACGTGAGTGAGTGGCACATAACACACAAGTACCAAAATTCTTTCCCCCTACGGAAATTAAAAATATAAAACTCAAATAAAATTCTCAAATTTGGAAAGCCTTATTTTCCACAGGAAAGTATTTTCGGGAGGGGGGGGGGTATTTCCGGGGGAAGGGGTACTTTTCGCGGAGGGTATTTTCCGGAAGGAGGGGGGGGGGGGGTTAACACCGGCCACCCTTTTATACATATGTACTTTCGAGTTTTTTCACAATCACCTCCTCCCTCTATTTGCTTCTTGTTCAAAATAAATACAACATGAATTTTTGCCCTCCCTTAAGCCAGGCATACAGGCAAAACTTAAATTCGGGTGGAAGGGGGAGGGGGAAAAGTTCAACAAAACCACAAAGATAGAAGAAATTTGGGGAAATGTAAGTGATGCTCAGTAATTTGCAAAAACATTGAGAATAAGAGGCCGACATGGGTCTGACCCTTCTCCCGGTACATTCCTACGCGCAGTAAAATAAATTTGTTATTTGAGTTCGAGATGTTGAATTTGCTTTGCACATTCACAATGAGGAAGTCAATGAAAATTGACTCAAAAACTGAATAAGGTATAGCGCCAATAGACAAAAAAAGTCAAAGGTAATTCTGAGGAGAGTGCCACTTTCGGCCGCTGCTCTTCACTGCCGGATCCAGGGGGAGGGGAGGGACCCCCCCCCCCAAGATGTTTTCTGGTACCCTCTAACCTTTTTTTTCCTTTTTATAATAAATTTGTCAATTATTGGCGCCCTTGACACATTGGGCCTCCCAAGATTTTGCTCTAGATCCACCCCTGCTGCTTTTCATGTTGGTTTAACTTTTCCACAGGAAAATTTCGAAAATTAAAATTTGACTTCTAAAAAATGTACAACCCATATTTTCTATTTCTGGAGAGCAGAAATGGAAATCCCAAAAGTTCAAAAGCGGACTGAGAACCTGTTTCAAGAATAAATGACAAGCCCAGCTTTCTTCACACTTATTTATGAATCCTTCACCTTAACGTGAAGGAATATGAATGCTTGATAAACTCTTCTTCCCTTTAGATACTTCAGCCATAGTCTTCACGGGTCATACTCCTTCCAAAGAATTGTTTGCTTTTCATATGTGTACCTCACTGAAGAAATAACCGCCTTGAAATGTTGTTAGACCGCAGCAGATCCGAGAGGCTAAAAAGGCGCAATTAAGAGCCTACCCTCCGACCACTTTTGGTCACAAAGTGAGTCCCCTTTTCCGTAAATAGTTTTATCTTTGACTAAATAAAACAAATACACAATTATTGCAAGAAATTTAACCACCAAATTTAAAAGTAAAAATTAGCATAAATTAGTTTATATGACATAAAAACTTACAAAAAAAACAGAAATATCTACCAGCGCCACCTAAACTAATAGACACTATATTGAGCAATGAAACCAAACTTAATTCGGATATTAATTTTTCAGCTAAGTGTTCTGCTCCCCCCACCCAAAGCCCCGTGGTTTTCCAGTTTTAATATTGACAAAACTTAACATAGACCTTATTTAAATGCTTCTGCATTTAATATGCAGGGGGGGGGGGTGTTCTGCTCCCCCCACCCAAAATCCCGTGGTTTTCCAGTTTTAATATTGACAAAACTTAACATAGACCTTATTTAAATGCTTTCAATATCAGTGTATTTGAAGCAAGCAACGTTGTTACATTAGAATGATCTACAGTAAAGTGATCAATGCATCCTTATTTTCATTTCATTTCTTCTGCATGCGTGGAAGATCAATTGGGAAACTAAGAATTGAAATTTAAGCGCTAGAGAGCACTTTCTTTTAGATGATTTGCAAGACAGAAAATGTGATTATTTCTCAAAATTTCTCGACATACATATTTGTAATGAATAATTTAGGTTTTTGGTTTTGACAAGTGTGTGGTCATAAATTATTCGTGTAATTGGCTTAATTTAACCACTTTTCTAATATCTTGGGACTTTGATTAAGCAAAAAAAAAAAAAAAAAAAAAAAAAAAAAAAAAAAAATGAACAGAAGACTAGAGCAAAAAGGTGTTAAAATTCTACATCCATCAGCCTCTACTAGTCCATCGAAAGAGTGATTCTATCACTAATACTGATAGATTTCATTCCATCTACAAGCCAACGTTGAACGTAAATGCAACACGAAGACTCTGATGAAGAGACGCGTATCTTATTGGCTACAGAACAAATTTACCAGCATATTTAGCTAACGGTTATTTTAAAAGATTAGATTAAGTCATTTTGATTTAAATTCAAATAAATACATATATATAACCTTGAAAAAACAGTTTAAAAACAGCCTGTTTACCTCGATAAAATTGTTTTAGAAAGCTTTATGCGTTAAGCTACCCATAGTTGTCAGATTTGACTGTTATCGACACAATATTTCTTCATTGATGAAAGCTTAGGAAAAAAGATTGTCATCATCATTGAGCAATTAAAGGTTAAAATTTAATCATTTATGACTCGTGTCAGTGTGGTCAAAGATTTTGACTCTTTGGATAAGCAAAAAAATAAAAATCTAAGTGGAATGATCAGCAAATAAGTAAGGTTAGTATTCCGTGGAGGAAACATTGCTCTTCACTGACAACTCTGAACGTGGATGCAACACGAATAGACCACTTGATGAAGAGTCGTGTATCTCAAGGACTACCGACATAATTTACCTGAAGAGAGTAACTACCACGAGGACAGGGCAACACTTAGTGCAAAGAATTCAACATCCTGAATATAAACCGCAACAAGTGTAGGCAGTCCGGTTAATAGAAAAGTACCTTAACTCGGAGGGTTTGCACTGACTTGCTGATATCCAAGGCCATATCTAGGTTTGACCCCCTAATCCCCCAAAAATAAAATTGTCCTACTCGTAAAAACGTAACAAAAATGCATATAGACAAATTGTTGATGCGTTTTTAGAAGTTTTCTTTGTAACCCCCCAGCTCTCCTTTTCAAACAAAAATTCTGGATATGCCATTGTCAATATCCCTACTTAAAAAAATAACTCCAAGGCACAAGTCTCCCCAAAGGTAAATTCACCACAATGCCTATATTTTTATTACAAAAGACCCCTCTCTTGCAACCTACAAGACCCCTTGCAGACGTATTGCACAAAGGGTGACATTAGAAAAAAAAACTATAGAAAGAAGAAACGTATGAAAAGGGGGAGGAGGATTTCCTTCGAACAGGTGGCAACAGAAAATACTGTTAGATGTGATTAAAAAAAAGTAACGAAGCATGGCGGATTAACTTTGCCTAAAAAGTTTGATAAATTCAAACTTCTGAGTTTTTTATTGAAACAGCCTTAGAGATTAATAACGCTGGTTTATAACGTCAAAAATCATCAATTAATGTATTTTAAGGCTGAAGCCGGCTAATCGTTCTAGAAGGGAGAGTCCAAGACCAAAATTTTGCACAGGGGTATAGTCAAAATAAGAAAAAACATAGACAAAGCAAAAACCAACAAAATGTGGGAAAACAGGCTTACGCAAGGGGGGGGGGTCCCATTCGTATATCCTAAATCTTCTTCATTTATGGGTATTTATTATTAAAATTATCATATAAACTTGTTTATTATTTAACCTCCTCCCCTCCCTCGAACTTTTACACTACTACCCCTTACTCCAAAACAATCTCAGTGTGCCTGACAAGGCAGTTCACTGACTAATAACACGTTTCATTCAACGATACACATCCGCCCACCTAACAAAATTATAAAATTATCAGTTAAATTTTGGAACCTATTTTCATAATTCTGTCTTCCATTCGTTCATTAACTTGAGACATTCTCACAGGAGGACTATTGGTCCGCGTAGCGCAGGTACCGCTCTCTTAATTCTCTGCCTTCGGCAAGGTCATTCGGCTGTCGGCTGCCGTAATTAACTCTGCATTCTAGTTATTTTACTTCTATTTCATTGCTTTTACTTTCAATAATTTTGGTCTGGACTAGCCGTCACAAATCAGATCATAGGCTATTTAAATATTCATATTTTTTCCTACAAATGTCTAATACTGAAATGTGTAAATACATCACCAGAAATGTTTCCGAAACTTGGCTTAATTACTTGGGCAATTAATAAAATTATATGAAAATAAGTTCAATAAAATTAATAATTGTATTTATATTAAATAAAACATTAAATTAAATAATTTAAGTTCAATGACTAATAAAAATTATCCGAGCTTCCAAACATTACAAAGAATTACTGAATATTTACGAAATAATTACGGGCCCTAGTCAAGACATCGAAATAAAAACCTTTTTTGCTTTATAGGTCTATATACTAAGTCTATTCGTGAGTAAAACCAACGATGGAAAAAAAATTGGTTGCTAAAAGTTTTTAGAGACGTATAACATCTGCGTGTTACTATGTTGACTAAGAGAACAAACAAGCAAAATCAATCTATTAACGGACAACGCTTTTTGTCGCTAATTCAAATGTACACTTTTTTTAACTGCCTGATGCTATGTGCTTTTAGCATATTCTTTGTTGGTTTTCAGCCACAATTCCTACGGTGGCCTTCTAGATGTTAGAAATTTAAGTCACTAATTCTCCTCGTTTCTTCGGACGCATGTAGCTCTGACAGTTTTCACCACAGTATGAAGATATAGCAGTAAGTTTACAGCAGATAATTTCTGGCTCTTCATTCTCGGTGCGAACAAACAGCTCCTCCCACTTCTTCTTGCATTAGCGCGTACAAACAGCTCCTCTCATTTGATCTGCCATCAGCGGTCGAACTACCCTGGAACGCGTATTTTGGCAGAAACTTTCTCAAAATGCCTTTGAAACCAACTTGAGACTTCGAAACCTACTTTTAATTCCTAAAGACATCTAATAATAACATTGCACTACTAATTACCAATTTTCATATATGTATTGAAATATATTAATTTAAAATTAGTTTCTTCAAAATTTAGTGTTCCAATGCTGAAGCCAAGTTTCTCGTTCAAGAGAAATCTGACTTGTCTACCCGTGAAAAAATCTAATGTCACTTATGTTTCTACGTTCTCTGGAGCACTCGCACCTCGGTCCGGGTTTTTACAAAGGGGTGAGATATGGAAAGATCATACTGCCTATAATTTATATACTGTGGTTTTCACAAACCCAATTCAAACGATCGAATTTTATTTCCAGTGTCCTTTAAGACATTTAAGATGCATACGAAAGCGGAACCCGTGAAGATACCCGTTATGCAACAGCCTTAAGCGATTCTACCTCTTACAAAACATGCGAAGTTTCAAAAAAAGAGAAGGACAAACATCGCAAAAAAGCTAATTGGTGCATTTATGTGATGTATTCTTTTCGAAGACAAAATAAGAACGACTTGATTAATGCGTTGAAATATAAATTGTGATTGTCATCGACTTTAAATGATACTGAAGTGCGGCGAATCAAGTAAAACAAATAGCCTATAATATTCCTCTGTAAAATTCAAACGAAATGTATGTAAAATTATGTATGATTACGAAAATTATATCTTTTCCAGGTGGTAATTTACCAACTGTAGTTTGGGCAACGCCTCTGCGATCCATCCCCGTAACCTTCCAGATCGGTACATAACTACTCTACTTTTATAGACTTAAATTTTACAGCTTGTGCGAAGAACCAGTCTTGAATATTTAAATAGACGACTGTTTCCTGCTACGATTTCACAATCGCAACTAAGCCTAAAGCTTTTGGACCAACGCCAAAATCCTTTTGATGGTTTGAAGAATACACATGAAGCACAGAGACTAATGCAAATCAAATAGGTGCGAGTTTACTATATCAGTTTCAACAAAATGCTGTTGATATTACGTTATTAGAAATCAGTCTGGAATAACCCGTCAACAAAATGAACTAGACAATACTGAAGAAAGGGAGATGCAAAAATAGCTCTTTTTTATTACAGTAATATTTTACACTCAGAATGGATCCTATTTCCGGATAAGGGAGTGAGGTTTTCTGCCCATAAGAACATATTCCGCTGCCAAAGGTAATTGTCTTTTAAGTGATAATGCAGTTTCAATCTTATAATAAAAATATCCATATATCCGAACAATAACTTTAAACCAACAGGATGCACCATATTACTACCGCGAGTAGGCGTCGTTTAAATAATTCAGATAAGTGCCTCTTTTAACGTAATATTTCTATCAGGAGTATTTTAAAATTAAAGAACATTGAATAACGAGTTATTAGAAGGTTTTCAAAGCATTAAAAACGAACTGAATCCCTATACAAAGATACTAGAACATGGACATTGCTAAGCAATGGTAGAGAAGAAATGGTCGTCTTAGCTGGCTGGAGTACCATCCAAACAAATACAGACACAGCAAATGACTATGAGTGATTAAGATAAGAACATCAAATGATTGTGCCTAGAAGTCTCCCAAGAATGGAACAACATTATAATAAAAGTAGTAACTATCAAAAGGCAGGTGATCAACCAAAGAAGAACCCAAGTAAGAATTACAAATCAGGGATGAAACAAATGTAAACATGATGGAAAAGAGAGCAAACATACATAGTTCACTTATTTATCACTTATCCCTTGAACATGACGATACCTGCTGGTATAGACACCTTGAACCACGGCACACTTGACGGTTATAATTCAACAAATTAAGGAGGAACTTCAACAGGCATGCAAACTTTATGTATGGTAAAACTTAACTTCTATCTTGTATGGTAAAACTTAGGCTCAATAATGCCACGTGCTAAAGATTAGTGCCTGTGCAGTAAAACCAACCTACATCATGAAGATCCTACCCCAATATAATGAAAACATTTCACTCACGAGACTCAGCAACGCTCAGAAATTTAGCACGTACGGTATTTGTACATAGTAATCAAAGTGACCTCACTTATAAGGTACCCAACAATTTTCTATTTAAAGGAAACTTTTGATCTCGAAGCAAGTTCCTGAAGAAAGTATTTGGTAACCTTTTCTTCTTCAGACAAATACTTATTCCAAACATCGTAAAGGTGTGAAATTCTATTTTCCTTAAATCTTAGTTCCAGTGCAATTTTCCAGTGCAAAACCAAGCATATTGGGATATGATACTTGGTTTGCATAGTTAAGATACTTAACTATAAACTATTTTTCAAATAACATATCATCAGTCACACCTTGAGATTGCTAAGTTTTACCGAAATTACGATGATCAAGACTTTAGTAACCCCAAGAAAATTTGTTGAACCGCGTCAAACTATGTGGTTCATTTGACAGAAAATCTCCCGATATGAAGTTTAATCACCATCAGCGTTGCATAAACCAAGTGAAATTAAAAGTGTTTGAATAAAATAAACTCTGGACAAGGAAAATTACATGTTTTAGATAGTTACTATGATCTGAAATAGTTTTGACAAAGGTTTCTCATAAGGCCATGTCAGCCAGTCCGACCAAATCCAACAGAATGGTTATTGTGTTGGAAACTTGGATAGCTCTATTCATCACTCATTTGTTTTTATTTACCTGCCGTCTCTTTAGTCTTGGCAGAAGACAAAAGGACCTTCTTATTCTTCCTCTTCTTGTTAGAATTCTGTTTTGAGAGCAATAAAATGTTCAGAGTATTTTCCCTTTTTAATGAATAAATACAATAGTCATTTAGCAATGCAAAAAACAAATTTGAAGCAACTCAGATTTGACCAAATTATCTCAACAGACTATACGAACCAAACCTATTTTGTAGTGGCAAGATAAAATTATTTCTATGCAGACACTTTTGATTGCTGAAATTGCACTTGCTGAAATCCTTCTAAACATAGTTTTAACTTATTGTAGAAGGAGTATATTGTAGTAAGATGGAGCGTAAGTATAACCCTAGGCTGGAAAGCGGCGTCCAATTTAAACCTGATGAAATATTTGTTCCTTTGACCATGAATATTAACAAAGTATATTCTGCATCATCCCATACTCTTCGAATCAATGAAGGAATCTTACAATTAGCTCAAGTCAAAAATTTCCCCAAAACCATATCCATAGGGGAGTATACTCTTCATAGCCACCCAAGAATACAAATAGCACTTCCAAAAACTTTCCCATGCAACTATATTCATGGAGGTACAGCAAATGTGAAGCAGATATTAAATCAAACAAAGCTAGATTTCATTATGCAGGCTGGATACCCATGGCAAAAGGAAAAGTTCAGGAAGCAAGCATAAATTGTTGGAAATATTTCACTCAAGTAGCTGATCAAAGCAATTATTTTCTTTGGTCCAGTCGTTTATCTGTAGAATCTATAGAATGTTAGCTAGAAGGGCACAAATTTTGCATTCAACTGGACATGCACACATAGCAATAGAACATCCGGAGGAGAAAGCTGGGCTACCCGCGCCTCATTTAGTGGCTTCTTCTGTTAACAAAATCCAAAACAACACCTCGGAGTAATAATTAAATACCCAATAGCGAACAACTGCTTGAGCTACTTTTTTTCAAATTGCATGATTCTCTCCAATGAATTCAAACAATTTATATCCCAGGATTCAATATTTTTTTATATATTTGGACTCCCTAATGTCTTGAGCTGGAATTTTAGAAGTCTTAGAAAACAGCAGATAGCCTATATAGTCAAATTATTAGGTATACTATAAACAAAATTATAATGTAATGCTAATGAACAAACAACAGTCGTTTTTAGTGTTAAAGAGCAAAAAAAGATATAGTAAAAATCAGTGAACAAGCAAAAACAATATAAAAATCTGAGTAAGCATAAAAAGAAGTTTATAGTTTTGGTAAGCAAAAACAAAGATATATTAAAATTCAGCGAACAAAAATATATGGTAAACAATTACTAAACAAAACAAAATCTAGTTTTAGTGAGCAATGAATTAATAAATCAAAAATTAATGAACAAAATGGAATGGTCGACTACTAAACAAAAATAAAATGGTTTGTACTTTTAGTGAGAAAAAAGAATAAGGTCAAAATTAGTGCACAAAAATGAACAGAAGGAAAATTTAGCAAGCAAAATAAAGTTTATAATTTTAAATGACAATAAATAGATAAAGTTATATCTAGTGAACAAGAAACGAATAGAGACAATTTTGTGAACAAAACCGAATAGCTAACATTCTTAGCAAGCAAAAATAAATAAAGTGAAATTTAACCGAGGAAAATTTTTACAACTGTTGAAAACAAAAGTTAAATGTCAAATTGGGAAATTTTTAAGTTTCAAAAATGTAAAATTGTAAAATTTACTTTCTTGAAAATAGGAAGCCTTTTAGTGGTCAAATTTCCGAGCTTTTAAGTCTGGTAGGTGGGAAACTGTGAGATTTACTGTCTGTTTTAAAAAGTTAAAGTGTGGGTTGTCAAATTGCGGAAATTTTAGACTATGAATTGTGAAATTTGATAGATTTGTGAAACTGCAGGGTTTTAGTGTGAAAAATGTGGAATTAAATAAAAACTGCTAACTTTCATTAGAATGTGAAGGATTTGAATTGTCCAATTTTTAAAGTCTGACTAATGTGGAATTGTCCGAAATTGTGAGCTTCTTGAAAATGTGAGGCATTTTTGAGTTGTCAGATAGTGGAATTTTAAAATATGAGAGATGTAGAATAGTAAAATTTGCTTGCTATCTTGAAAAGGTGAAGTATTCGACTTTGAATTGAATAATTTAAAATCTGAGATATATGCACTTGAAAGAATTCGTTAAATTGAAAACTTGAAAAGCGTGAGAATCGTGGACTCAATGAATAGGTGAAGGCTTGGAGAGGTCAAAATGCACAAACTTAAGACCTGAGAAATGTCAGCTTTTAAAGAAAGCTGTCGAACTGTGGAATCCTAAAGTCTGAGAAATTTGAAAATGTGAAATTTGCAGATTCTCCCAAATCCGAAGTAAAAGTTACCAAATTTCCAAGTTCGAAAAAATGTGGACAAAGAGGAACTTATTGAATTGTGGAACTTTTAAGTCTGAGAAATGTCTCTTAAGAATGTGAAGTCTCAAACTTCTTCAATCATGTAATTTTACAGTCGGTGAAATATCAACTTGTGAAAAATTTTGACTTTGTTGAAAGCTGCTCTCTCTCTCTCTGGCTTTTCTGTCAATATTTAGAATTTTAAAGTCTGAAAAGTATGGACTTGTGGAAAATGCCAAGGTTTTTGAAAAGTTGAAGCCTTTGACTTGTAAAACTGTTAGAACTGTTTATTTGATTAAATCAACATAACAAAAAACATATACCCCCAACAGAGAGCAAAGCTCGTAAAAGATGTCTGACAAGTTTGGTATAGCAAAGAATGTTAACATTCTTGAAAAGGTGAAGACTGTGACTTGTTAAACTACAGAAATTTAAAGTCTGCAAAATGGCAAATTGGACGAATTTGGCGAGTTTCTAAAAAAAATGTATATAATAAAACCATGATACACCAACTACGGGATTATCCAATTCCAATTAACTGTGTTTCGTATCACTTGTGTTGAGTTGTTCTCTAATGTTGTATTTAGCTGACTCATTTAAATTTTCTTGGGTTTGTCTTCAATATAGAGTTGAGTTTCCTGTTTTTATTCATTTACCCCAGGTACATCAAATAGAATATGTTTATTTACTAGAGTAACTTTAAGATAATATGGGTATGTCACTACTCAAAAATAAAGAACTGAACAGTGTAAGACACTCTGTTAAGCTAATCGGGTGGATTTGTGACCCATTAAGTTTAGTGTGTCGTGTTTCCCATATTTTCTGTTTTGTGTAGTCCATATTGTTTCCTGCCTTGGATTTCTAGTCCGAGTTTCTTGCGCTGATTTGTATTATATATATGATTGCTATGTTGAGATGAATGGGCAAATCTTACATTGTAATGTTTGAACATCAAATTCCTTTATTGGGCAATTTCGGTTTATCTTGATTTGATATTTTTTGCAGTCCTCGGTGAAAAACAGAATTTTCTGTATGGAAGTGGAACAGTTTACCTTTTAAGTGTTCTGTTGATTTGTGTTTAATGAATTTTGCACTAGGCATATTCACTTTCTTGTGCTGGTATATCCATTATGGACGTTTGGATATGGAGATAAGTGGTTTGAGTTTTCACCGTGTTGAGTTTCTTTCTGGAAAGGACCATACACTTTGATCCTTATGAAATATTTGTTTCTTTTGATCGTGAATAAACACAAAGTACATTCTGCATAAATCCCTTACTCTTCAAACCTATGAACATATCTTACATGTAGCTCATCTATAAAATTGTCCAAAAACCAAATCCAGGGGGGGGGGGGGTATACTCTGCATAGCCACATCCTCCTCTTTTCCAAGAATAAATCCAACAAATAGCACTTCCCAAAACTTTCCCATACAATTATATCCATGGAGACACAGTAATGTGAAGCACACATTGAATCAACGAAAGCTAGATTTCATTGCGCAGGCTTAAGGAAAAGATCAGGAAGCAAGCATAAATTTTTGGACATATTTCAGTCACATAGCTCATCAAAGCAGTTACTTTCTTCGGTCCATTCGTTTATCTGTAGAATCAATGGAATGTCAACTAGAAGGGCAAAAATTTTGCATCCAACTTGGCATCCAAAACATAGCAATAGAATATCCAAAGGAGAAAGCCGACTGACCTGCGTCCTATTTAGTGGCTTCTTCTGTTGTTACTGGAACCCAAAACAACACCTCAGAGTAATAATTAAATACCCAATAACGAACAACTGCTTGAGCTACTTTCCGTTTAAAATTAAGTGATTCTCTAAAATGAATTTTAATACTTTATAATCCCAGGATTAAATTTTTATATATTTGGACTCCTCTCTGGACTAATGTCATGAGCTTGAATTCTTTAAGTTGGAGAAAACAGCACTCAACCCATACAGTCAAATTATTAGCTATACTATAAACAAAATTATAATGTAATGTTAACAAACAAAACAATAGTCGTTTTTAATTTAAAAGAGCAAAAAAAGATATAGTAAAAATCGGAGAACAAATAAATCAGTAAAACAAAATGTGAGTAAGAATAAACAGAATAGTTTATAATTTTAGTCAGCAAAAACAAGATATATTAAAATTTAGAGAACAATTACTGAGCAAAAAGAAAATAATCTAGTTTTAGTGGGCGAAAAATTAGTAGAAAAAACTAGTGAACAAAAATGGATGGTCAAAATTAAAAAAAAATAATTTGTGCTTTTAAGTGTGCAAAAAATAATAAGGTCAAAATTAGTGAACACAAATGAACAGAGGGAAAATTTAGTGAGCAAATAAAGTTTATAATTTTTAATAGCAATAAATGAATAGTGAAATCTAGTGAACTAAAAATGAATAGAGAAAGTTTAGCAAGCAAATTCGAATAGCTAATAATTTTAGGAAGCACAAATGAATAAAGTCAAATTTAAGTGAGGAAAATTTATACAAATGCTGAAACAAAAGTTAAGAAATGTAAGTTTCAAAAATGTACAATTATGATATTTACTTTCTTGAAATGCAGCAGCCTTTGAGTGGTCAAATTG
This sequence comes from Artemia sp. Qi Xiang Cuo, assembly GCF_049724085.1. Classification (NCBI taxonomy): domain Eukaryota; kingdom Metazoa; phylum Arthropoda; class Branchiopoda; order Anostraca; family Artemiidae; genus Artemia; species Artemia sp. Qi Xiang Cuo. The sequence continues at coordinate 13,148,910 of NC_142797.1, read as the reverse complement.
TGGAGCTTTCAAGTCTGATAGGTGGGAAATCGTGAGATTTCCTGAATTATTAAAAAGGCTGAAGTGTGGGCTGTCGAATTGCGGAATTTTTAAGTCCAAGAACTGTGAGCTTTGATAAATTTGTTAAACTATGGGGTCAAAGAGGGGTCATAATAAAACAATGATACGTCAACTACGGATTTTCAGCGGATTACGATTTTCGGCGGAGTACTCCTGATTGGAGTATTGTAATTGTCTTGTTGTTGAATTTTTTGTTTTGCAATAAATTTTTATGTAAAGAGAAAAAAATATCTTTTAGAATTCTATTTTGGCAGAGAAAATGATAACAAATTCAGTTTCTGAGTTTAAAAATTTTTGTATGGAGGTAATGGTGCTCGTCCGAAGTCCGTGGTGCTCGTTTCATCGGAGGACTCCAGAGGCTCGTTTTGACATGTTATGCAGGTTAAAGATGAACTGTATTTTTGTGTCACTTGTGTTAAGTTGTTTGCCAATGTTGTATTTAATAGACTAATTTAAATTTTCTTTTGTGTCTTCAATTTAGAGTTGAGTTTTCTGTTTTTATTCATTTAACCAATGCATGTCAAATAGAATGTTTATTCAGCAGAATGGCTTTAAGGTAATATGGGTATGTCACTATTTAAAACAAAGAATTGAACAATACGTGGCACTCTGTTAAATTGGTTGGGTAGATTTGTGATCCTTTAAGTTCAGTGTGTTGTGTTTCCCATATTTTCTGTGTTGCGTAGTCCATATTAAGTTTTCTGCCTTGGATTTCAAGTCCGAGCTTCCTGCAAACATTTTTATAATACAGATTATTTGCTATGATGAAATTAATGGGGAAATCTTACATTGTAATATTTGAACGTTAAATGCCTTTATTGGGCAATGTCAGGTTATCCTGATTTGTTGTTTTTGCAGTCCTGGGTGAAAACAGAATTTCCTGTATGGAAGTGGAACAATTTACCTTTTAAGTGTTCTGTTAATTTGATTTTAAGGAATTTTGTACTTGGCATATATAATTTCTTGTGCTGACACATCCATTATGGAAATTTGGATATGGAGATATGTGGTTTTGAGTTGCTTTCGTGAATATTTATGTTTTGTTGTGTTTGTTTAATTATCGTGTTTTTTTTTCACGGTTATGCCTAAGTTAAAGTATCTCTGCTGGGTTAATTAGTTTAAGTATATGGATTTCACTCACCAAAGTGAGTTTCTTGCAATGAGTCGTTTGCTTTTGTTTGATGAGTTGAATATACTAGTTACCATGCATTTTCTTGCCTGCACCTCGCTTGACTGTAATTAGTTGTGTGGACCTTCTTTGGAAGAATGAGGAATCATTAGAGGGTGCTTACTGGAGGGGCCAAAGTATGTGGAATTTTTTTATTTGTGGCATTAATAAATATTTCTTACAAGAAATTTCTCAGTTATCTAGGAGGAGCTAGAATCCAAAAGTTAAAGAGATACGCGGTAATGAATGGTTTTATCATGTTCTCATTTGCCAAAAGATTATTCTATCCAACATACCTGCCTCAGAAACAAGCTGTAAATTCTCTGCATGCCAAAATTGTCTCCTCAATCAAGAAATGTGTTTTTTAAATATTTGTAGTTGGCACAAGGTCTTCACTAAGGAGCAAGTCAGAAAGAGCTATAGAAAGTTTCTGTGGTGGCTGAGATCTTTTAAAAAGAGGAAAGTCAGAATTTTAGCAGTGCAGGAGATCATGTGGAGGGATTTCTTTTTGTGATCTATTTTTCCAAGGCTAATAGAAATGGATCTACACCCCAAACTAGGCCCTAGGAGACAATTTCAGGTTCCTACCTCCACATGATTCCTTACTAAATGGCTTTAAAGATTATATGAAGAGATCCTCTATATTTTATCTACTCTTAGTTGGAGTAAAAAAAAATGTAATACCCCTTCTAATGAAGGTAATTATTTTTTTAAGCCTCCTCTTGAATGTGACACTGCGTATAATATTGGTTTATCTTCTGTTGTTGTAATTTTAGTGACTATTTAACTTCACATAGAACAAATAAAACATTATTTACTCCAACAAAACTATGGTTTTCTCCTGTGTTGAATAAAATAAGATAGAGTTATAACGATAAGAAGAAAGTAAGAATTTTTTGTTTTACATGGTATATTGCAATGGACGAAACTTTAAAAAAAAATTAATGTTGATTTTCAATCAGCTTACCATTTGCAATCAACTTAAGCAGTTATATTTAAAAATGCTTTCACGGCAAAATTAAACACAGTTACCATTGTTTAATCAGCATAAAGTAGCAACACTAAACAATTCTGGCTCTGAAAGCATGTAAAGAATGACAGCATGAAAAATATATCCATTAAGTAAAAGAATGGCTTCATTTGACCCTGTAATTGGGCAGAGCCCTAAGCAGCATAAAAACTTTGCATATTTTTTTACTTATTTCTTTCAAATTTCAAGTTGTTTCTTATTTTCATTACATTTTCACATTATGAAGCCAACAAAGCATAAACAAAAAAAATAGTGCAAACCATCAAAATTAAAAACATTTGTATATACCATGTTGCTGCAACTTTCCAGAATGAATCAGTATAAAATTCAGGAAATTACTTTATGAAATTCCAAAAAATGCATTACTTTACTTTACTTATCATCATCCTCCAGGGCGGATCCAGGATTTTTTTAGGGGGGTGGCGAAAAATAGGTTGATCCAATAAATTTTTTAGGGGGGGGGGGTGCAAATAGGTTGATCTGAGTAACTTGCGTTAGGAGCAAGTTTAATTAACGCAAAATTGAGTGGATTAAGTAAATTACACTTCTTTAGACTACGCTAGGGGGGGGGCACCCCCAGGATCTGACACTGTCATACTCCCCCCCCCCCCCAAATAGTCAAATATATACCCAAAATTAATTTTCTATACATGACTATTTTCTTCAAATTAAAGTACTGGAAAACAAACAACATCAACTGCATCAAGCAATGGATAGGTTCATAGTTTGGCTATATATTTTATCATTAGGAGGAGGGGGTAAAAATAAAAGTGAAGTGACATGCTTTTATAAATGATGTATACTAAGTAAGTGTTAATACATTCTAAGACCACACTGGCTATACATGACAAATGGAACTCAAGAGAGGAAAGAAAATAACAAAATGAAAAATAAAATAAAAAAAGGTGAAAAAACGAGGATTTTGTCAGCCAGTGGCGAAACCATGGAGAAGAAGAAATAAGCAAATATTTCGACAAGGACCTCTGCCAAGTCGTCCTCAGTGCTAAACAAAAAAGAAAGAAAAAGAAACCAACGAAAATCAAACCTTTTGAAGTTTACTTTACAACAACAGAATAAAAACTAAATAAGAACCAGGTTGGAATCAATGAAAAAGAAATCTACCAAGATGATTGAGCAATAATCCTTTGTTTTGTCGTTTATTGAAACAAGGGAATCAAAGGATTATTGCTCAATCATCTTTGTAGATTTCTTTTTCATTGATTCCAACCTGGTTCTTATTTAGTTTTTGTTCTGTCATTGTAAAGCAAACTTCGAAAGGTTTGATTTTCGTTGGTTTCTTTTTCTATTCTTTCTTTTTTGTTTAGCACTGAGAACGACTCGGCGGAGGTCCTTGTCGAAATATTTGCTTATTTCTTCTTCTTCATGGTTCGCCACTGGCTTACAAAATCCTCGTTTTTTCACCTTTTTTTAATTTTATTTTTCATTTTGTTATTTCCTTTCCCCTCTGAGTTTCATTTGCTAAGTAGGTGTTTTAGTTTTTTTTTTAGTATGGTAGTTTTCATAATCTTACAGTGTATTCTTATGGAATGGCCAAATAAACTAGCATTGTAGAAAAGTATTGAATGGGAAATTGCCAAGTTATAGGAGTAAAAAATCAAGTAGGCTTGCTTAGACAAAATACTTTTTAAATGTATCTCTCCTAGATACAGACTGGTAAATTTTCAGACTAACTCACTTATAAGATACCTAAGAAATAGATACATCTTTAAATTCAGAATTTCATCCTGAATCTAAATATAATATCAGCATCCATTTGAGTCAGAAATTTTCTATCTTTCGGCTATTTTTGATCTTTGGCTTATAATGATCTTTTGGCTATTTTTAAGGGGATAGGTTAGGAAAATAAAACTTTCAGTAATGAATCCAGGGCAAAAATATACTTGGGGAAGCTACTACTACTGCCAAACTACTATGTTGACCATTTTCTGTTTTTAAAGTCTCTTTTTTAGTTTTGAAAATGCTATTACAGTTACTTGAATAGACTTTTAAGCCATATCAATGTTTTTTTTTCTAATTTTAGATGTATTTTGCAGATCTTTGATACATCATAAATTGGGATTGAGCAAAGTTGTGAAGCTGATTTAATTGTACTTTATTTAAGCAGAAGATCTATTTTGCAAGGTTTCATTTTTATAATATAAAGGTTTTTAAAGGTTGCCAAAGGTCAGTACCCTCTAAAGGGAGGAGAAAAGGTAGGTAGCTTACTTCAAAATACTGGTAAATTTCTAGATGAAACTTGGGATACAACCAGATGGCTAATTTGACAAGTGGATACATATACAAATCTTTAATTTAGCCAACCGATCAACCAGTATTTTAAGCCAAGGTGTTCTGCTGGAAATAAGGAAACATATTAAGAAAACAATTCTTATTCCATAATATGCAGCATAATCATAGTTAACATATTTTGCAGGGGGGAGCCTTTATCTTCACTTTTTTCCTTGTTTTTTTCAGTTTTTCTAAGAAATTCATCAATTTCTTAGAACCCATTTATTCACAGAATATATACCCCCCCCCCCCGAATGCGCAAATATATACCCAGAATTGTATCCCCATTCTACATATAACATCCATTTGCATCACAAATGAACTTTACTCCCATATTAGCCATGTTGTGGATGTCCATGAAACTTCTGGGGCTGGTTGCATCTTTAGCCCTTAATGGGGCCCCAAAGGTATTTCATTTTTGTAACCACACAAAGAAGTTAGGCCTATAACCTAACCCACAAAATACTTGATTTTCAGTTCAAACTGTTTTCCTACTGTTTTAATTAGCCTCAGAAATAATTATTAAATTATGAAAGAGCATAAAAAAAGGCAGCAAATGATGTTTTCATTTTCATCCTAGCTAAATTATAGAAATTTACCAAAACACCTTCCTGGGACATACTTTGGTAATTTTTTTTTCTAATCATATTACACTCAATGCCTTTTTTATGCTCTTTCAAAATATAAGGGTCATTTTCGTTGGAAATGAATGTTACCCCACCCCCATATATACCAATTCAGGGTATATATTTTTACATTCGGGGGGGGGGGGGTAAGTATTTACCAAATCATATTATTGAGTTATGACTAAAGTGAATATACCATTCAATGCCTTTTTTATGTTGATTACAAATATAATAATCATTTCTATCAGAGATGAACTTTAGCCCCCCCTATATATGCCAATTCAGGGTATATATTTCTATATTAGAGGGGTGGGGGCCAATTTTAGGTCTGATGTAAATGGGAGGTACGTTTAAAATTTACCCCCACCCCCTAATGTAGAATTATATACCTTGAATTGGCATATATAGGGGGGGCTGAAATTCATTTCCAATAGAAATGATTATTATATTTGTAATCAGCATAAAAAAGGGGGTAAATTTCTACCAAATCATATTATTGACTTACGCATAAAGTGAATATACCATTTGATGTCTTTTTTTATGCTGATTACAAATATAATAATCATTTCTATCGTAAATGAATTTCAGCCCCCCCCCCCTATATGTGCCAATTCAGGGTTAGGTATATATAGGGGGGGGGGCTAAAATTCATTTCCGATAGAAATGATTATTATATTTGCAATCAGCATAAAAAAGGCATCGAATGGTGTATTCACTTTATTCCTAACTCAATAATATTATTTGGTATATATTGACCAAAAAAGGCATCAAATGGTATATTCACTTTAGTTCTTACTTAATAATATGATTTGGTACATACTTACCAGGGGGGGGGGGAAATTTTTATTTCTGATGTAAATGGGAGGCAAGTTTAAACTTTACCCCACCCCCCGAGTGTGCAAATATATACCCTGAATTGGCATATATAGGGGAGGGGGGCTAAAATTCATTTCTGATAGAAATGATTATTATATTTTTAATCAGCATAAAAAAAGGCATCAAATGGTATATTCACTTTATTTGTTACTCAATAACATGATTTGGTACATACTTACCAGGGGGGGGGAAAATTTTATTTCTGATGTAAATGGGAGGCAAGTTGAAACTTTACCCCACCCCCCTAGTGTGCAAATATATACCCTGAATTGGTATATATAGGGGTGGGGGTAAAATTCATTTTTGACAAAAATGATTTTTATATTTGGAAAGAGCATAAAAGAAGGCAGTAAAGTTCTACAAAATCATATTATTGAGTTAGGAATACCTAAAGTGAATACAGCATTTGATGCCTTTTTTAATGCTGATTACAAATATATTAAGCATTTCAATTGTAAATTAATTTCAGCCCCCCCCCCCCGAGATATGCCAATTCAGGGTTTGGTTAGGTATAGCCGCAATAGGGGGGGGGGGGCGGAAATTCATTTCCAATAGAAATGCTTAAAGGCATCGAATGGTGTATTCACTTTAGTCCTAACTCAATAATATGATTTTGTATATAGGCCTATTGACCCCTAACCTAACCTAACCCTGAATTGGCCTATATAGGGGGGGGGGGGGCTGAAAATCATTTCTGATAGAAATGCTTATTATATTTTTAATCAGCATAAAAAAAGGCATCAAATGGTGTATTCACTTTTGTCCTAACTCAATAATATGATTTTGTAGAACTTTACCAAAAAGGCATCAAGAGGTAGCCTATGTTTACCATACTTTATTTGTAAGTCAGTAATATGATTTGCAAAAAATTTACCCATACTTTAGTCTGCAGATCCATCCCTGAAAGTTTAATATTCCTAACCCCTTGCCAAGATAACAAAAAGTAGCTTGTCTAGAATTTTCCCTATTTAGGATATTAGATATCACATTAGTGAGTTAGTCTAATCAGAAAATTTACCCATAGACTAAGACAGGAAACCTATCTTAGACATGCTCTAGATAGCTGCCCCTGCCTAAATGTGACGAATCGGCACCCCTGTAAAGTGCATAGCCTAGGAGTAAGAACTTACTTTGAAGAATGGACTGACAGCAGATAAAATTGCCCTGTGACATGGCACACTTGACCCCTCTGCAATAATATTAACATCAGTGTACTCTTCTTCACTTTCAATAAGTTGAAGCGTCTTTATCATTTCATTTTTATTACAGCTTAGAGTCACCATTTTCACAAATACAGTTTAGATAAAGCACCATCAAAGACACATGCATGCACAGTTTCTTCTAGGTAAAGCTGCATTCACATTAACAATGCTTTATTATTGCGCATTAATGAACGTTCAGAAATTATTGAAGATGGCGCGCATGCTATGTAACATAGAGTGCATCCCGCTTAAATGTCATAATTAATTATGGTTAACTTTTTTTTTTTTTTTCAGAAATTTGTATCACTTCGCCGAGAATAAAAAAGTTACACCCTGCTCATCACTAATTTTTGTTCAGCATTAGAAAAACTACTTATTATTAACTCAGTCGGGAGCTGGATTAACAATGGGCGGGACAAAATAAATCCAACATAGGTTGGAACATAATAAACGGGACCAAGGCTGACAGAATTATTGCACAGAATATTACAAATGGCACAGTTGAGAAGCTTGAGATTTATGAGTAGGAATATATTTCTCATATATGTATTTTTTTTATATTTCTTTTTCGTGAAATAGGACTAAAATCTCATCCGCTGTGGCAAACATGATTTTTCCAAGGCATAGGGAGAGGATAATTCTTTTTTTTTCATAAAAAAGTAACAAGAAAAAAATATTTTGCATTGAAAATACCAACCAAAGGTACTTTTCAAACTCTAAGGGGGGTCTATGAAACCATATTTCTCCCCCCATTTTAAACTACTTTTGTCCCATTTTATTTCCCGTAGCAGTGACTCTCATCAGCCAAGGGGCTCATATTGAGTATTTTTACTCAGCATTAAGGATTCAGACATTTATATCTTTTCTACTTCGATTAGTAATTATGTGGCTATTTTAAATTTGATAAAACGCTTTGGTCAGATGAAGTTTCAGATAAAAAGTTAATGACCCTTAACTTCCATATTACTCAATATGCAAAAATATTCTTCCTTGTGGTTGACAAGTGAGTATAAGACAACCAGCAATTAGTTACTCAAAATGAATAAAAAAGAACAGCGGAGTACGATAAAGCTACAGAAAAGACTTTCATCAAAAGTTGTGGGCGGGGGGCCACAGTAGCACTGAGATTCCTCTTTTGCTGTCTAAGTAAACTAACCAAAATAAATTACGTCTAGTTGTGTGTTTATAACCGACCAAATCGTATATGAGAAAAGAAAACCATCTCTTTCGAATCCTCCTTAAGCGGTTTTTTTCCACGCCCCTTCAAAACCCTGCGCTCAAGGCTGGGGAGGGGGCAGAACTTTTCGGTATTACCGAAACGATTATCCTATATATATATATATATATATATATATATATATATATATATATATATATATATATATATATATATATATATATATATATATATATATATACTCGACAAGCTGGCTCAAACCCTTGAGGAGTATCACCATAATACCTTATCTTGTAGAAGGAACCTCAACAATGCGTGGATTGTTTCCTATAATGAACATGTCTCTACTACCCAAAACGTATAATATATGCGTGAATTGTTAATTATAGGTACTTTGAAAAATGTAAGAAACTTATTAATAAACGCTGGTAGTAGCAAAGTAGGACTGAACTTGGAAAATAAAAAAAAGAAAGTGTACACTACATCCGGGGGCATATTTTGTTGAAGTTCCTGACCAATAAACGCAGTTCACCAATGGTCTTAGCTGCGGATGTCTTATAATCAATGGATTTTCTTATTGAAACAGAAACCTAGCCAAACACGGGGCTTTTAATCGTAAAGGTTGTTTGGGTCACTCATTGTTTAGTTGAATTTCACAATTAACTTTTTCTGGCTGATTAATAAGGCAAACAAAGAAACCAGCTTAAATTTACACGTAGCTTGAAGTTATCGAAAATGTTATTAATTAATAGTAAGGGACCGGGCGAACAATAAATTTAAAAAAGGAATGAAGATAAGAAAAGGACATTTATCTGATAATTAGGTTCAAGGGCCCAACGCAGACTTCTTAAGATAAATGGCCACCACCACGCCACATTGGTCAGAACCTCACATTCTAAAGAAACAACAACAACAAATATACACTAGAATACCTACTTCAAAATAATAGTTAAGTTTTGAAGCCTTCCATCTCTGGCCGATGTCCATACTGTGATTCCCATCATTTTTACCCAGGATATGCTGCCATCCTGGGTGTCTGTAGAAACGATCAGAGTCATTTGTTGCCATCTCCCCCAGGTTAGAAAGGAATATGCAAAATTAGAGAAAATTCGTCGTGCCGATACAATGATTATGTTCTTGGGCCTAGCCTTAAAAAAATTCATATATCTGGTAACTCACCAGCAAAATGTGAAATTCATAAGGGGAAAAAAATTGTATGGATTTCGAGTCATTACTTATCAGGGCCTAGTTGCACGATCAAATAAGGAATTTTCTTGCCATCACGAATTTACATTTAAGAATCTCAAAAATAAGGTTTTAGTATATGGATGATACCAGGTGTCAAGAGGTACCGGGTCTACAGGCCTCTTAACATCTAAAAGTGGAAACTAATACAAATATGACTTCAAACAAGACTTACCCCTAGGCATAATTCAAAATGATTTGTGTTTTCTTAAAGCTTCCTGATCATGGCTAAGATATGGGAAGATAGGGCACAAATGTCAAAGAAACATGAAAAAATTTCTCCCGTGTCAGATCATATGAATAGTCTTAGAGGGAATAAATAATGATTCCACACAGATGAAGAAAGGGGTTTGGGGCAACATGCAAGGGTAGAGCTAAATGGAGTCTCCCCTCCAAAAAAAGTTCATAGGCGCTGGTACGTAGTTCCAACGTCTTGGAACTTTGAGAGTCTTTGGTGTCTTAGTTTAGATTATTTGTCCGTATCTGCTAGCACACTGGACGATTTTGTTGGCAAATTATTTGTATCCACCCTCCAAACTCAAGACCCTAGCTTCACCCCTGGTTGCAAGGTTTGATCTTTCAGGACCAAAATCTGAATACTGGTTTTCCATATAATTTTTTATTACTGCCTTAGCTCAACGCTACTCAGTTGCTAAGGCCAGATCACATGGGCAAGAATAAAGTTATCTAGAATTACTTTTCTAGTTAGTCAAATACAATTTTATATTATTTATCAAGCTTTATGATTTAAGTAGTCTTAATTGAGTGTAGTGATTGCAAAAACACTTTGATATCCACGGACAAAAATATTAGACTTTAAAGGAAATGTCTATCATTCTGAAGTTAAAAACAGCGACAAGAATATAGCATGACTAAGAATTAAATAAGTAAGACTTGTCTACAAATTTAGATGATTTTAGAAGTTCAGTTTTCTAAAGATATTCTTAGCCTACATTAAACACCATTGCTTATAACCTGATGAAAATAAAATCTACATAATCGATAAATAATTAACTCACTCCAATAAAAAATTGACTTATTCTCCTTTAAAAATCGACCAGCCACGAATAACTCTACAACAGGTTCTGTTTCCTTGGAAAAAACCTGTAAAATCAATAGAAATTTCTGTATTCTACTAATTTTACTTGTCAGTTTTTATTTTTGGAAAACGTTGTGTTTAAACAGTTAAAAATTTTGCATTTAAAATATGTCTCTAGAAAATTTTGTTAGAGTCTCATAACTTCATTTTCCTTAACAAACTCGTGTAAAAGTTACTAAAAACTACTCAAAAGGGAATTTTGGTGTCAAAACACCAAGCTACCACCTAAGTGAATTGAGAGCTGTTTTTAACCTTAGCAAAGTGAGTGCCATCAAAAAGCCCAAAAAGCAAGTATTTTTCTAAATAAAGAGTCCATAAGGCTGTTTTCTCTGCAAGTTGTGCTATTTGTTATCATTTTGTTTAATTTCACTAGCATTTTGGAGAGAAAAGTTTGCTCGAGAATTTTCATTTTTTTTAAGGATTATGAATCCTTGGCAAGTTCATATTTATTTCTTGCTATAATATAGCTATAGAGACGTAGTTTTTGGGAATATCTTCCTTGTTGGGTTTTATATTTATTATTGAAGTTATGGCGAAAACTATTTATGTATGTTTCTTTGGTGGGCTAGGTTTTTTTCATAAGCTATAAATACATCTAGAAGTCTGCACTATAATATAATATTTTAAAAACTCAAAGGTCCTTCTATTTCAGTAATTCTGTTGAAAAAGAGCTCTGATTTGAAAGATTGATGGCTAAAAAAATGTCTTAAACTTTTTATGCAGTCATAACTCATAAATAATGAGAATTTATTAAAAATTATCATTAGAAACCACTTGGAGATATTAAATTTCTAATATTTTTGTGCATTTGGTTAAGGCACCGCTTGTGCCCAAAATGCCATTACTACTCAGGTTTTTGTGAAATTTAATTTTTACGAGTTTTGTATTTTTTTTTTTAATAAAGGCATTTTATTTATATTTGTATGTTCAAGTTAACCTGATGTCAAAAACTCTCTGATATAAACTTGCTTTTTCTCGTTCTATTTTTAGCTTCCTTTCTTCTTTTAGTACATGAAATGCCAATTCTAAGAAATTAAATTGTTTATATTGCTTATATTTCTTATTTACAAAGGTTTTTGCTCTTTGAAATCATCCATAATTGTGTATATGCACATGCGAGCAAAAAAACACATATCAAATTCCCTCAAAAAAGCTAAGTTTTTCGGCTATAGGTCTCTCTTTTTTTTTTACAAAACATAAGGTTTAAAAGAAGGTTTCAACCTGTGCGATTCCCTACAGAGATTTATAATCGGCTTATTTTATTTACTTGCTATTGACATTTTTGCTGCTTGAACTTAAATTCCCTTAAGATTTAGTGATTTAGTAAGTACTGAGATTCAGACAGAAAGATTTAATATCCTTTGAGGATTGTACTATTTGTGCATAGCAGCGATACTGATAACATATATTAGGCAATGAGCAGAAGAGGCGAGGGTTCCTGCCGCAAGCGCCGTATGTACCTGCCGATATTTAGTTACCCTTAAATTGCGAGAATTGGTGAGTGGGTCCCGACGCTTCGCTTGTTCCTAGTATTGTGTGATTCAGTGGACTTTGGCTGTTTTTGTGTGAAAGTGATTACTGAAAAGCTGGTATTCAACCCAGTTCTGAACTTTTTGAGCAGATCACTCATTGAAGGGGTGAAATTCGATCAGATTGTGAAAAGTGCAATAAACTATTTCGAACATGATACAATCATACAAGCTAAAAAGACCCTTCACAGCGAGTTGGACATTTAAAGCCGAATGGTTTCGTATGCCAAAGATGAGGACAAAATTACTGATATGTGTAAGTCGTTAGTCTCTGCGGCAAAGCAAAATGCCCCAATCCCGAAATTTGTGATATTTAGTCCATGTGAAGTACCTGCCATCGGTGAGGCAGTTCACCCTACAGTGGTGTCCAAAGTAAACAAACTCTCCAGAAAATTGGATGGATTTACGCTAAATACTAGCCGCTCTACAGTCACCCTGCCAGACAAATCTCAATCGTCCCAAACTGCACTTCCGAAGCCGCTTTACTCTGTGATACTCAAAGACCCTCCAACAGACTTAAAATGCCCAAGCAAACGCAAAGCATTTATCGACAAACTGTGCCCCTGTCCAGACGGCGATATAAACGAGTTACGCCGCTCTAATACCGAGTGGAAACTCGTGGTTCGTTCCAAGCAAATCGCGAGCCAAATAGTGGATGCAGCTAAACGTGCAAAACCTTTGCTCAACATCTCCCTCAAGGAACCTGCTTTTTTAGCTGCAATCATGCGAGTGCCGGAGGATCTAGACGAACAGTCTCTTAAACAGCTAATCCCCAAGTGCAATAAAACCCTACAGTGTGGCAAGTCTCGAACATTTAAAGTCTACTTTCCGACAGGAAATGTCCTCGATACCTTTCTCAAAGTCTCAGTGAAAATCGGATATGAATGCCTCCCAGTTGAAGAGTTCATGTTCTTACCTTAGCTCGGCTTTAATCGCCATACAATTGGTCGCCTATCCGCATATTTCAAGAATAGCTCATTAATCTTCAAATATAGCAATACTGACCATATATATACATCCAATACCCTGTGTCAAAAGGTAGCCTTTTGAGTTGTTTGCAAGAACCAGGATCATACTTGCTATAGCGTGAAGTGCCCGAAAAACCGTAAACCCTCGAACTATTGACCTCGTCACTAACTCTTTTATCGTGCAATATAAACGGCTCTTTTATTAATAAAATTCCGGTTCTGGAAAGCCTCTGTTCTGAGTTTAGTGTGATTTATCTCCAGGAACATTTTGTTACTAAACATGGTCTGAACATATTTCAGCTTGAGAATATGACAACTTATTGTGTACCCGCTAGACAGCTGAACAATAGAGGCCGACCCTCGGAAGGACTTGTTACGTTTGTGAAATCAGCTCTCCGTTCTAGTATCTTCGAAGCAAATGATTATTATCTAGCTGTGAGAGTGGATTGTTCTGTGTGTGTTAGTGTGTATCTTCCCACAGACTAGAATAACGACCAGTCTAAGCGTAAATTTGCGCTATATTGTGAAAAATTAGGTTCATGTATAGACAAAATTCGACACTTAGGTTTACCTTGCATTATAGCCGGTGACTTTAATTGTAATCTGTCCGAGCCGAATTCTCAAGCTTCACCGCGTACAATACTAGTTAAGGGCTTATTTAGTGATTTCTTGTGTGTTTTAGATAAATCGTCCGATTTTACGTATGTTCACACGTCCTTGCGAACTTCCAACCTGAACCACGTTGTAGTATCGTCAGATTGGTGAGCGGATATAGTAAACGTTGTGTTTGATTATTAGTTGTCTTATCATCTTCCCATAACTTGCTCTGTCGGTATGCCATCTTCTGGTCACCAAACCACACCTCTTGCTCCTTCAGCACCTCAGCACCGTCAAAACTGGTCAAAAATTGATCAAGCCTTATTCATTGAGTGAGTAGATTCCGTCCTGAATAAAGTCAGCGTCCCATTTCATCTCCTTCAGAAATCACTCCAGTTACCTCAAAAAGAGGTTTCGATTTGTCTAGATATATATTGTGCAGAAATCTGCCATGCTCTCAGCTTCGCAGAAAAACAAGCCGTTTCTTTGCAACGAATTTGTAAAGGAAACATTCCCGGGTGGTCGTCAAATCCAGATCTCTTCATTTCATGTAATCAAAGCAAAATTTTGGTTTTCAGTATGGAAAGAGTGTGAACGTCCGAAAATGGGTCTTGTGAACAGCATACAGATTTTAACAAAGCGAAAGTTTTTTAAAGCCCTGGCTTGGCATCGGAAAAATCTAGTCAATCATTATTCTGCCCGTACCAAACAAGATAGAAATATGTTCTTTAAGTTTGTCTCTCGTTCTGCAAAAAAATTTTCTTCACCATCCCCAGCCGACATCCCTGAAGATGAATGGTATGCCCATTACGAATCGGAGTTCTCAGCTCCTGACCCCTCCATCGAAAAATCTTGCGAGACTGCCTTAGATCAGTTTCTATCTTCTCATCCCGATGAAGATTTTATCATCAGAATCCGCTCTGTTGAAGATGCCATCTGTAGACTCAAATGGAAAGGCTCATCGGGCATTGACGAAGTCAGTCCGATCCACTTGAAACATGGAGGTAAATGCTCTCTGCTTATGCAGATGATTTTCTCTCAAGGGATGGTTCCTTCCTCTTTCTGTATCGGAGATCTGACTCCCATTTCTAAAAAGGGAAAATCTGAAACTCAATTTTACAGCATTCCGTCCGATAACTGTAGCTACGTCACTGTGCATGCTCTTCGAGTTACTGTTTATACAGGAACTTGAAAAAGTATGCTACACTCCTCCGTTTCAGTTCGGCTTCAAGCGAGGAACTGGATGTACTGATGCCTTAACAGTCGTTGCTAATGTCTTGATAGATGCCGAATCTTCTGGAGAGAGCCTTTCTTTGGCAGGACACCACATTAGACGTGCATTCGACTCTCTAATCCATGCTGTGGTGCTTTTAAAGGCCGGTAATCGTGGGCTGAATCTAGCTGTCATTCGTTCACTCAGCAATCTGTATTCTAGATTACGGATCCGATTGAAACTACCT
Organism: Artemia sp. Qi Xiang Cuo; assembly: GCF_049724085.1. Lineage (NCBI taxonomy): Eukaryota > Metazoa > Arthropoda > Branchiopoda > Anostraca > Artemiidae > Artemia > Artemia sp. Qi Xiang Cuo. The sequence continues at coordinate 13,133,584 of NC_142797.1, read as the reverse complement.
CCTGACAAGAGTTTTATTCCCATTTCACGCATCCAACTACTTCCATTCAAGGAAGGAGCGCGTCAAGGAGTAGTCACCTCTCCCAACCTTATCAATAACTACGTCCCTGATGCACAAGATCAATGTCCATCTTCGCTGATTCTGTCATCTGCTAACTTGTCTTTGGTATTACCTACCTTTTTTATATACTGCTAGTTTGGTTAATGCTAATGAAATAAAATAAAATAGGATGACTATATAATAGTTTAAAAACAAATTTGGGCTATATATTTGCATATTAGGGGGTGGGGGGGGGGCAAAGCATAGGATATATTAAATACCTAACCTAGTTACCTTTTCCCTCCAAAAACCCCCAAAAACAACACTTTAAATATCGTATACGCAATTAAAACCGCGCTATACATTGTATTTCTCTACAGCGGTGTCTTGAATCATCCCATAAAAACGGGTTTTTAGTCGCGTCTCCAGTTTGACATATATAAAAGAGTAAGTATAACGAAAGAGTACCAAGAATAATAATAATAATTGTATTTCTAAGTAGTGTGGGCGAAACTACACTAACGATAAGAATTCGCCCCGCTTTTTGTCATAAGTACAATATTTAAGAATTTTTAAACATTTTCGCAATATCTTTATGGCATGTTTTGCCAATTGACTCACCTTCTTTGCAATAAGCTTATCTAGATATAGCTATTTTAGACTTATCATGAAGTTAATAGATTTAGGCTAGGATGTACCAGCATCCGCTTGTCCGGGCCAGAAATTGGAAATTCACAAACGATAATACCCCAATGTCATCTGATTCAAAAAGCGGCAAACTTGGAAATTTGTATCCCTAAGTAAACAACTAGAGTAAAATCACCTTATCAGATAAATTCTACGTTTTACTTTGAATTAGAAATACATAAGTAAGTTTTGGGGCAAATGTGTCATATAAGTTTAGGCACTAAATTGTAGGAATCTTGCGTTTAATTGGCCCAATCTTTTTTTTCACAAATGGGCACTGGAAATGCAAATTTCAATCGAAATTAGACATGTCCGAAAATTCTTTGAGCACTGATTTGAAAGGATTACATCTGATGAAAAATAAAACCAATCCATTTACATACGAAATTAGGTTAGTGTTAGATTAGACAAAACAGTTAAAATAGATAAAACAATTTTACATGGAAAGTAGAGATCAAATATCAAAAACCAGAAAATTAAACTCAAGCTGAACAGAAGATAAAAATGAAAAAAAAAATTAAGAAGAAAGATGTATCACATTTCAAAACGATAGCAATGATGATTGGGCTTGGGATTTTGACATGGACGACATGGATTTTGACAATAATTACCCTATCTTTGTTAAAAAAGCAAAGGTTCGGCAATGTGTATTTTATAATGACAAAAGATAAGCCGAGGCAAAAGTTTAAGGTCCTATCAAAGAAACAACGCTAAATAAAGACGTTCAACAGAACTTCTAGTAATGAAATAGCTATAAATATAGATACTGGAGCTTATAGGGACGTTAACAAAGAACCTGATGCTGTATCAAATGCTGTTGAACTTCATATTCAAACTGTTAATGAAGGAATAGTAGTAGCTAAGAATGGACGTTGATATCATATCCAGCTGGCTGTAAAATCACATCCAGCACCAAAAGACGTAGATATCGGGTCAACAGTAACCAAATACTAAAAAACCAAGTTGTAATTTTTCGAAGGCACTACTTTTAATTTAAGGTCCATTTGCTTAAATAAAGTGCAAACAACGTGGCATGATTTAACTGACAATGCTTCAAAATGATACGCCATTTGAAAAACTGAGTGAAACTGAGAATCTCAACAGCTAAAGCAAAAGGTATGGAAGAGACGACAGCGAGCATTTGAAAAAAAAAACAACGTTTTTTTGGTATCAATTATATCTTAAGAAATTATGTAAGATGATGAATGAATCTAAACTGCTAAAGCAAAACTTTTTAATATTTTTTGGGGAAAACTGACATCCCGGTAATTTTTTTTTCCTAAAAAAAACGATCAAGATAGGCCACGGGTTTCAAAAAATCTGTTAAGTGCCTTAACCCAGGAAAACTATTCTTATAAGTGAAGTCATATTTATATACATCATGTCATTACAATACTGAAAGAAAAACATGTAAATGGAAAACATCATAATCTATTTTAATAGCATCATTCATAGCATAAAAACAAGCGTTGTCTTGGGAGATCTATCAGTCTATTTTTGAAAAGGAAACAGTTATATAAATATAAAAATATGCCTAGAGGAAGACCCAAAAAATGCAATTTATAATTGTTAGAAATGATTACTTGTTGGAAAAAACCATTTTGTCCAACCACCTGAACATCCAAACCTGATAAGTCTATAAGAATGACCCGAGCAACTCAAACTCATGATGGATGAAAACCAACAATCTAAACCATTATATGAGACTAGACCAATACAAAAGCAAAGGGCATTGGTGCCGAAGAGAACGACCTGAAAATTTCAAATTCAAAATGGGTAAAAATCAAGAGCATGGACTATCATATGAGACTTGACCAATACGGCCAGCTAAAGCAAAGGATACTGACAAATTGTCTAAAATAATGAAAATCCAGAATGGAGGAACAAAGCAGCTCCTGATTATGTTAAAAAAATGTTGTTTTTCTTACAGACCGACCAGGCGGTACCGGAAAAACGTTGGTTTATGAAACCTTGTATCCTATTCTGTGTGGAAAAAGTTGTAAAGTGAAATATATGACTTAAAAAGCAATAGCATCAACTTTATTGCCATTTGGAGTAACAACACACAAGATCTTCGGCTTGAACGTTCCATTTTCCTCAGATTCAATTTCCAGCAAAAAACCTGGCTCAAACAAAAATTAGCTAGAGTAGAATATTTCCTAGTTACCTTAGTATGGCTTACAAAATAAGGATCAGTTGTTGTAGTCCATTGAAAATCCAAACTTGCCATTTGGAAGAAGAAGTCCAGTTGCTGGATATTATTTCTGACAGTGCTTACCAGCTAAACTCCGAAGCAACTGTACCATGAGTAAGATGTGATGTATTTGAAATACCAAAATAAAGTTCCTTTCTAAAGATAATTCCGATTTCTTATAATTAAGCTAAATCTAGTTGCAAAAATGAAAATTCCTTAATCAGCAAAAAGAGAAATTGCATTTCTAGCTTCAGTCAGATAACGGCGCTAGTCGTTCGAATTTCGCTAAGATAATTGTAGCAAAAAAAATGCAATGCATAACATTTATAAGGAAGTTTAAAAGGCAAAAAACCGTGTGAAATCCTGAATCATCTGAAATATCTTTAAGAGATTATTGGACGAGGATTCCCGTCCTTGGGGCACGTGAGCCAATGGCAGGCAGTCCCTAGAGCGCAGGACGAAAGAACTGCGTTTGGGAGTGGGGTAAAATGTGCTTTTTAATTAGAATATGTATTCAGACTTAAGACGATTAGTACCGCAAATAATCTCGGTCACCATTTATTGTCATTGAAGTGACCCGTTGCTGTACAACTAAACATGTAAGTTCAATAAATCTATTGTTTTTTAAAAAAAAAAAAAAAAAAAAAAAATAAAAAAAAAAAATGACATACTGAGAAGAAAAACACCGACACCTATAGTGGGAAGAATCATTTCTCAATTGACCTTTTAAACTATGTATAAAGTCCAGTCTCAATTTAACTACTAGGAAACATCTACCATTTGAGGAAAATTAAAGTCGAACCGTTCCGTTAAGAAAACCTAACGTGTGCGCTTCTAAATTTATTACACTTCACATGGATATACGGACCGTCATATCCACCGGAATGTTTTATTAACCTCAGGACACGAAAGGTGATGACTCGATGTGAAGCTACATGTGTTACTTCCTAATAGCTTTGACAATTCAAAAATCTAAATAATGAAAGTGTTTTAATATCATCAGTGAATATATTGAACCAAATACTATATGTTATAAATCATTCATGTATGTACAGCAATTAGATTTTGTGCAATTTTATTGCTCTATTCACTTAACGCCGTGTTTGTATCATTTAATTATTAATATAGACAGCAAAATCAAAAAAAAAACAATTAATTTAAAAGTATAATAATCCAAAACGTCTGGGAAAATTAAAAGTAATCAGTGTTAGATATAGAGAAAAAAAAATATATCTTTAGCATATTAGATGACCTATAACCAAAAGTAATCTTATTCCATTAGATGAATTTTATATATGGATTTATAAAAAATTAAGAAAAATAATTGAAAAATTTTAAAACTCCTGATGGGCAGTAACTAATGACGGGGAGTCATTATTTCATGGGAAGGGTGATATGTACCATGAGTAAGATGCGATGTATTTGAAATACCAAAATAAAGTTCCTTTCTAAAGATAATTCCGATTTCTTATAATTAAGCTAAATCTAGTCGCAAAAATGAAAAATCCTTAATCAGCAAAAAGAGAAATTGCATTTCTAGCTTCAGTCAGATAACGGCGCTAGTCGTTCGAATTTCGCTAAGATAATTGTAGCAAAAAAAATGCAATGCATAACAATTATAAGGAAGTTTAAAAGGCAAAAAACTGTGTGAACTCCTGAATCATCTGAAATATCTTTAAGAGATTATTGGACGAGGATTCCCGTCCTTGGGGCACGTGAGCCAATGGCAGGCAGTCCCTAGAGCGCAGGACGAAAGAACTGCGTTTGGGAGTGGGGTAAATGTGTTTTTTAATTAGAGTATGTAGTCAGACTTAAAACGATGAGTACCGCAAATAATCTCGGTCACCATATTTGTCATTGAAGTGACCCGTTGCTGTACAACTAAGCATGTAAGTTCAATAAATCTATTGTCTTTTTATATGTGTTTGTTTCTCTTATATGTCTGAGTCTAGTCCGATAATAGGTAACTAGTTCGCCAGTCTCCATGGTAAATGCTCCCAAAGGAATCTGATCTCCAGATAGCTCAAGAAAGAAGAAGCCATATTTGTATGTCTACATATTCAATTTTCCCTCATTAGTTGAGAGCGGCGCTAGCCTAGTTGACACAATCTCCAGCGCTATAAGTGGCGCTATAGGAGAAATCTCTATCGCCACGAGCAAACCTTTTCTATTACCACAAATATTTCTTCAATGGTACACAACCGCAGTAAAACACTTGAATTGTCAATAATAATAAAAAAAACATCTTGGAAGTATTTTAAATATATTTTCTTAGAAAACAAAAATATGCGGGTTGATGCTGAACAGGAAGCATTTGCAAAGTAAATCCTGGACCTGGGAAATGGAAGTCTTCCCAAAAATGATTTTAATAAAATCGAATTATCGGAAGATATGGTTTCCAGTAGTAATTTAATTGAAGAAGTATTTGGAGAACGTCTATCCAATCAAAATTTTAATTCAGTGAAGGACCCTTTATTTTAGCTACCTTCAACAAAGAAGTTAGAAAAATAAATGCCAAGTTGTCGATCACCTCCCAGGAGAATACAAATCTTATGAAAGCTATGAATCTGTAAAAGACAAAGAAAAAGGAGGCATTCAATTCACTCTAGAATTCTACAATTCCATAGATACTGCAGATAAACCAACCCATGGCTTAAAAATACAGAAAAGTATAATAGTTACGCTTTAGCGTAACTCAACTATTTCAGAAGGGATTTGTAGCACAACCCGGGTTTTCGTTACTGAGTTATGTAAATATTTTCAGGTAATTAAGGCAATTACATTATAAATATGGCAAATATTATTGCTCAGGGGAAAACTAGGAAACGAAATTCACATTTTTCGAGTTACGCACGACTCTAGTAAAGGTCAACTTGGATATACTCCTCAATGACATCATTTTATACTTTGACCTGCATTTGCAATGACTATTCGTAAGTCGCAAGGCCAAACTTTTGAATTTGTTGGCGTCAACCTCCGTACTCCTGTTTTTAATCATGGTATGCTGTACGTTGTAATATCTCGTGTTTGAAGAGAACGTAGCTTAAAAGTTTTCTACCGCCTGAAAATGAAAGAAGAACATAAACTGTCGTGTGGAAACAAGCCCTGGCAACTGCCAACAAAACATCTTTTGTTAAATGTTTTTTTGTTTAATTAGTTAAACGAGTAATTTTTGTATATATAATGTATATATATTATATATATATATTTTTTTATATATATATATATATATATATATATATATATATATATATATATATATATATATATATATATATATATATATATATATATATATATATATATATATATATATATATATATATATATATATATATATATATATATATATATATATATATATATATATATATATATATATATATATATATATATATATATATATATATATATATATATATATATATATATATATATATATATATATATATATATATAAAGGCCTTTTTGGCCATAGTTTTGGCCTTTTATAGGACGTCATTTCCCGTCTAAAGAGTTCTACGAACAAATCTGAAACTTGAGCTCATGTTGTGCTTTAGCTCCATTCAACATAAGCGATGATCAAACCACCAATAGTCGAAATGTTTTCAGCTTCAAAGCAGCTGGACAAATTTTTCACAAAATCAGTGTAGCAGCATATCCATCGCCAACCCCTGAAGGTGGTTTTAAACCACCTTCACATCGCCAAATGTACTTTTTAGACCCTGGTGAAGCCGTTGAAGAGCACCTTGCACATGCTTTAAATTATGGGATCTCTCGTTGCCTAATAGATCTCTTGAACGAAAATTTGCAAGACACAAACAATTATAACAAAGGTTAGACGAAATTTTAAGAAGTGGAGGATGTTGTAATTCAACCAGCTGTTTCGCTAGGACAACAGCCTTGGTTAGAAGAAAGTGATAATGAAAATAAACTTATAAAAGCCAGCTGCCTACACACACACACACACACACACACACACACACACACACACACACACACACACACACACACACACACACACACACACACACACACACACACACACACACACACACACACACACACACACACACACACACACACACACACACACACACACACACACACACACACACACACACACACACACACACACACACACACACACACACACACACACACACACACACACACACACACACACACACACACACACACACACACACACACACACACACACACACACACACACACACACACACACACACACACACACACACACACACACACACACACACACACACACACACACACACACACACACACACACACACACACACACACACACACACACACACACACACACACACACACACACACACACACACACACACACACACACACACACACACACACACACACACACACACACACACACACACACACACACACACACACACACACACACACACACACACACACACACACACACACACACACACACACACACACACACACACACACACACACACACACACACACACACACACACACACACACACACACACACACACACACACACACACACACACACACACACACACACACACACACACACACACACACACACACACACACACACACACACACACACACACACACACACACACACACACACACACACACACACACACACACACACACACACACACACACACACACACACACACACACACACACACACACACACACACACACACACACACACACACACACACACACACACACACACACACACACACACACACACACACACACACACACACACACACACACACACACACACACACACACACACACACACACACACACACACACACACACACACACACACACACACACACACACACACACACACACACACACACACACACACACACACACACACACACACACACACACACACACACACACACACACACACACACACACACACACACACACACACACACACACACACACACACACACACACACACACACACACACACACACACACACACACACACACACACACACACACACACACACACACACACACA